>NC_056527.1:126241655-126289007 GCF_019175285.1 Sceloporus undulatus | reverse complement strand
TTTCCCCACCTCTCTCAGGGTGGATCGATTCATTCTTATCTATTGATTCTTTTCCCTTTCTACTGCTCACTTTGCAGGGCTTCTTTTTACACGTGTGACTCTGCACCACTGAAGCAATGTACCACAGGCTTACTTTTTCTGCTCCTCCTTCTCCCTTTGTCTGTGTTCCTATGTGCTGAGCTTTGTACCTTTCACAGCTGTTGCTCAACACAGAATAGTGATGATTTGTTGTTGCTGTTTTTTAATACAGAGAAATTGATGGAAATGAACAAGGTCGGGGTTATTGTGTGTGCACACAGGGAAATCCTCCTGTTCTACATTGAAAGTATTCCAGTGCAGAAAGATTTTTTTAAAAAAAAGAGAGATGGAGAACCTTTACAGACCATTGTTCAGGTTGGAAATGACTGATGGGAACTCTTGTCCAAGACCATCTAAACCATAGGCTCCTCAAACCTGCTATACTGTTTGATTCTGCATTTTACAGACCTGGCCACTCTTGGCCCCACATGACCAAGAAGATGACTGCTCTAATTCTCCATCCCAGCTAAATCAGGTGGAGTGCAGTAGAGATGGATTAATGCTTCAACTTAGTAATGATCCAGATGACAGACAGTAAATTCAGCCAGCTAGTTTAGGTGGTCCAGGAGGACAAGTTGTGTGGACAGGAGTGGGCATCAAGCATACTTTATGAGGACAAGATGGGAAGCAGACACAAGTGAGATTGTTTGCCTGAACAAGTAAAAGAAGCTGCCTTCTGCAGATGTTCACTTTGCAGTCCATGAAGAATTATAAAGCTGGTGGTGTGACTGAGGGTCTGGGGCAAGAGTATGCAACAACTCTTTCCTTTTTCATGAATGCAATCCTGTGAAGGGGGAGTGCCTAAATAGGGCTCTTGGTAGCTGTATTTCATTAATCACTCTTTGCATTAGAGTAACTGAAGTGCACTCAAAGTACTGTATATTCCATTAACACCTCCTCTTAACATTGCACAAAGATCTAGACCATTACAATGTACTCACAATACTTTGGAGAAGGCACAGTTCCAAGGAGTGTAATATAACATGCTTATTATTGTTTGGAGGTTGACCCTAAATAAATAACAACTTCCAGCCATTTCTCTTAAAAATATGCAGGCAAAGACATCTATCAGTAAATCCATTATGATGAGGAAGTGCACTTACGTTGAAGGATAGCCAATTGAGACACTTTCATCATAGGTGATCTATGTCTGTTCCAACAGCCATCATCCTTCCCTCCAGCAACAATGCTCCATCAAAGCAAAAAAGCTTTTCCCCATTTGATTTTATTGTGATGACTTACACTCTGTTCTGTGTCACTCCAGTCCCTAACTTTATCCTTCAGGAATATTTATACATAATACTAAATTCATTGCTGTACTGCCACTTTGAACTCCATTTCACCCAATCCAGAAAGGAAGCTAGTGGAATTTTGTTTCCAATTTTTTCCCCCAGTTAGAAATTATTTTTATACTCTTATCATGATTATAGGGCAATGAAGACTAACCTTCTGAGGAAAGTCTAGGCTAGGCTACATATCAGTGACTGGCTGATAGTCACTTTGCTTTTCCAGCTTGGGTCCAAAGTCATAATTCAACATTATGGCCATCCCTCCAGTTCAAGTGGCAAAGTTAGATCAAGGAGTGTTCCCAAGTTGATCTAAGCATGTTCAATAAGCTTAAGGCCTTAGGTTTGAAGGAGGTGGGAATAAAAAGAATATTTGAAAACATTTGTAAACCTTGGCAAGAAGACTTTAGGTTTTAGGAGAATCTTCACAATTCACGACTTATTCTGCGCAAAATTCACATGGTTGATTTGCATGAAAAACAATATTTTCTGCAGAAATACTATTTCTATGCAGTGATATTAGATTTGCAATGCTGTTACTGTTTTCTGTGCAAAACAAGCATGTGTGAATTTTGTACAGAATAGATAAGTCACAAATTGCTAATAGGCTTTGGAAACTGTGGTTTTCTTGCATCAGGAAGAAAATTGTTGAAATTACTCTTTGCTCCTTTCAAGAAGATACTTAATGAAGAACTACACCTGAAGACAGAGGACATTATTCATTGCTAGCAGTGAAATGCCAACCCAGTCAGTTCTCTATGTGGATTAGAAAAGGAGTTCCATTTTGTCCTTTTCTTAAGGTTTTGGTCCACAACTTTGTTTTTTCGGTAGTGTCCCAGTATGATTTAGAAATTACATGGCAAATCTGCACAGATTAATGAAGGTGGGCAGTTTTTCACTCATACATGGTGAAGATTTTCCATCTCTTGGGCTTCATTTTTCTCTGTAGAAGTCTCTAGTAAGATGGCAGCTTCACTGAATCTTTTCCCCAATGGTTCAGTTATCCAGTCATCTGAGTCCTCTGACATTACACCTGTCAGATGGAGTATTAGTCCATGGCCAGAGATAGGATGTGGTTCCATCATGCATGGTGTGTGTATGCAAAGAGAATTCGGACCAACAAGTGTCTTGGAATGTCCTTTTTATGGAATCTTTTTTCTTCACCAGGAATATGTATCTGAAGCAACATTTATCAACTGATTTAAAATAAGGTACCTCAGTGTATTTCTACTGTTGACGATGGTCCTTTAAAACCAATGCACACACCCACCAAATATAGAGCTAGATGGTGCAATGATCTGACTTGGTATTAGCGATCACCATGTGTTAGAACCATCACCATATTAGAACCATAAAGAACCATGGAAATCCAGCAGGATTTTATCAGCACTGTTGGGATTATATTTTTTGAAGCGGAAAAACTGTCACCACTCAAACTACCACCATATTTCTGCTCCCTAACAAGAATTCAGGATAGAATCTGTGCTACAGGTTTTCAAGAAAAGGAAAAGTTTAATCAATTTGTTTTGGGGGGGCCTGAGTAAAAATCACCATGGAGTAAATAGATCTATTACTCTTTGCCCCAGGGTTGCATCCTTTTCTTCCTAAGAAGGTTTGGTATTTGTGTTCTTGAAATTCTGGGAAGTCATCTCTATCATATGCTAGCACTAAGGCAGACTTATCTATTCAACTACCAAAACTGATGTGGAGACTTAAAGCTGTTTGCTCTTTAGTACAAAGTGCATGCATTTTAAACCACTCTGTGTAAAACATTCAAATAAATCAGTGATAAAAACTTGAGTGAGACTTGTACAGGTTGGAATGGAGTGTGTGGCCAAGAAATAACTCATGATTTTGGAGTAAGATTTACCTATCATAAACTGTCAAGTGGGTCTGCATAGCCTCTTGGAAGAGTGTTTGTCCCCCTAAAAATCATTTTGAAAGGGCTAGTATGAAACATGTCATATATCAAGATATGGGAAGTGGATAACTAGGATTTCTTCATCTGTTGAATCAGCATCCACAGAGTTCTTCCTTATCTACTTCTAATTTGAAGAAGGTGTTGTATGTGTGTAGTTATCTTTGTTGTTTTACTTATAGCCAATGTGCACATTGTTTTCCTGCATCTAGCCATTTATTATATTGTGCTTCCATATGATTTGAAAATATATCAATTTTTTTTTGCTCAGGGTTCAGACTTGTGCATTTTACTGGATTTCCTTTTACAGACTGAAATGTCCAACTTTCTAAATAACCAGATGAATACAGGTAACATTCATTTTTGGGTGGTGCAAACTGGGAAAATCAATAACAATGCCAGCAGCAATATCAACAACTGCCTTGGGTGGCCTCACTGGCTCAAAGGCAGGATGTAAAATAACTAAATAAATCAGTGGCTGGAATCTTGTTGCTTGCATCACTTCCCCTATGGAGGAGGCTGGACATTTTGGTCCAATGCATTCAATACAAGGCCATGGAATTGGGGTTACATATTCATTGGGACGACCCATTCAGACGAACCTTTGGTTGTAGATTCTATTACACATTTGGTTGTATATAACTGTGCATTTAGCTGTGCATTCAGTTATGCATGTAGTTGGGTGATCAGTGTTGACATTCAATATAAAGTTCATGCAGCAGAACTCCACATGTAGAGGTCTACTGAATCTTGCCCATTATAGAATCTTGACAAATTATAATTTAAGAGGGAATTTCTTTGGGGTAATTGAAGAAGGATTTGGTTAGAAAAATAGCATCTATCACTTTCAACTGTTCACTGTCTGTTCTTGGCATAGCATATGCACATGCATTACTTCACGGATGGCAGGACAGGTCCATTGAAAGTAGTCTGAATGAAATCCCCATTATGGCTTGCACATTCCCTGTTATAGCTGACTGAAAAGGACTAAAGTGGGAGTAGCCGTTGCATAATTTTCAGTATTATGTGGGGCACATCAGGACATGGTGTGTGGATGCACATTATCCTGATGTCTGTATATGGGGGAAGGGAGCAAAAGAGAGGTGCATTCTGCCTACAGAGAGGTGGGGAGGTATGGAGTGATTTGGGAAGGACTCTATCAGCATCTTAGAAGGAGTGGTCTGGGAAAGGTATTCATTGTATGGCTGTTGCCTACTTTGTTGCCAGCCCAGTGGATCAATACTCTAATTTCTCATTTCATCCTCGGATAGGTGTAAGCCATTACAATCATTTTGTCATCATGATTGACATCAGTTGATTGGTTGCACAACCCAAAGTAAGAGGTTTACAGGATGTCTTGGCTGAACGGATCTCTCATTACAACTAATTGCTGAAAATCACCACCACCATCATCATTATCGGACACTGAATTCAATAGTACTTATTCCCAGCTATGTCTGATTTGACAAACTATGGAGTTGAAAGGAGAAAAAGAAACAGAACAATCAGGAAAAAAGAAAAAGCCCAGCACCTGAATCCAACAGCAGCAATATAAAAAGGAATGTCTTTCATTGCATGGCCAATGGTATGCCACATTCAAACAACATTCACTCCAAGCTACCATGTCCTTCTTCCTAAGCATTGCCCCTCATTAATTGCACCCACTTTCATTGCTGTGCTTATGCTTCACCAAAGAGCTGATATGACACAGAAACCCTTCTGATACACTTTGATGAATCAGCTCTCTTTTAATTAAAACTGATTTCAAGATGCACTGACAGCAGGCTGGCACTATCACGCTTTAGAGAACGGCAAAAGTATCTCAGGGAATTCCATCACACACACCTTTTGTCACCAGAAAACCCCAATCAACTTCCTCCCCAAGTGAAAGGCAGGCTTAATTGCTCAGTAATTGGCAGCCATTAAGTCCATCACATCTGGATATGTGTCAATTCCTTTCCTGATCTCATTTCCCTTTGGCAGTCCACATCAAGCTTGACAAGATCCATTACTCTGTCAAGCTGGATGTTCAGCGTTCATTTTCATGAGTCAGTTGGAACATGGGAGGCTGCCTTATACTGAAATGGACTTATAGTAAGATAGACAGAGTGTCAAATGGCATTGTGTACTCTCACAAACAGCGGTATCCTAGGCTCTTCAGTAGAGAGGTTTTTCCTGCTACTTGACTTCTAATTGGAGATGGCTGGGATTGGATATTGGAACTTCTGCATGTGAAGTAGTTCCTCTGCCACAAAAAGTTTGGAATCCCTTTGAAGTGTTGAAAAGGCATTTCATGCTAGAAATTGGTACTTTTTATCTTTCTGTATTTAAACACATTTTAATTCGTGTCCTAGAGTGCATCCACACTGCAGAATTAAAGCAGTTTGGTTTAATTCTTGAAAATATGCAGATTTTGGAATCAAGAAGTACTGTGTCTCATGATCCTCTTGGAAGGGATAAAATACATACTTCAAGCAAGAATTATGAACCCATGCAGTTTCATTTCCTCCTTTCTTAAGAGGTGATATAGGTAATATGTAGAAACTAGTACTTGTTCAGCCAAATTATGGAAGAACATGGACATTCCAGTGATTAAAAGCTGGTATACGGTAGCTTTGGGATGTGGATATCATGAAAAAATAGCTTTCTATTATTTAATCAAGGATAGAGAACAATGTGTTCTATAAATGTTAATTGATTGATTAATAGTCTGGATCCAACCTGTATAGAACATTGAAAGTCACAACCAGCACTTTTAGCTCTGTTCAGAAATAGCCAGTGAATCTGTTTCAACAAGAGAGTTATGTATTCCCTGTAACCAGGGACCTGTAACACTGGCCACAATGTTTTGGATCCACTGTAGAATCCATGAGAGTAATCCAACTTTTAAAGATGTCTGGATTTGAAATCCAAATGCATGGATTTTAACTGAATGGACGATTATTTTATTGAAAATGTTACTACATGATGAGAGTGCAGAACTGAAAGCATGGCCTTGTTTTGGCATAACACATAGGTGTTTCATTCCAGTTGGCGCAAATAGAGCCTATAATATTTGAGCCAATTTACAATGAGAAACTGTTTTGAAAGTAGTGGGGTGGTGGTGGAGGTGAATTGCAGCCATGCTGTAGGTCTGCACACTTTTAAATGCTCAGCTGCAGGGATGCACTCGGGAGAAATATAGTCCCTTCCCTGGATAATATGATGGATTGTTGAACATCCAAGACCAGAGGCAAAATGATACCTACTGGCATTTATTAATCTATGTTGTGGGATGCCTGCAATCCCAAAGCAGTGGCCCAAGGGCAAAGATAATTGCTCTTGCATAGCAAGGGGGGAAAACCTCACTGTACAAATCTGCTCTGCCCCATAACACCATTGACACAAAAGCATTAATTGTTAATCCCCAGATATTTTGAGTCAAGTAGATTATGCTCCAATTCTGAGATTCTATGTTCTGTTGCTGCAGGAGCTGAGTTTGTTCCAGAGATTTTATTTCTTTCAAATAGCTTTAAGGGTGACAGCTCTTCCACCCCATCATTTCTCAAATAACATGTCCAGCTGAATATAAGAAAACCAGCCCAGTCCAAGAGATCAGTGGTGGAGGGATTGACATATAGGTGCGACTGACTAAGGGCTTTACTACTCACATGCAAAAATAAATGGTACTCACTTCGTTTCCAGTTCTGGAGGAGCATACGATGTATGCCTGGTTTCACAGTGAAAATGCTTTACAATTACAATTTTAAAATCAATTTGCAGGGATTACACTTTTAAAATCAGTCTACAGAGATTTTAAAAAGAGTCTCTCCAAAGTTTATGCCTGCAACTGGACTTTTCTACATCCCATGATTTTGTTTCTATTCGACACCACATGTTAAATCTTTAGACAGGTCACAAATATAGGAAGAGATGTTTTCTAAAGCTATATTCTCCTAGTCCCTAGGATTTGGATATCACAGGACAATCAGCTCTCCTAAAGTGAAACTGATAACAATTTCTTCCCTTATCCCAAATACAAATGTGCTGTCCTGCTCCATTATTATCCCCATAGGCGATCCCTCTTCCTTGAAACAGCCCACAGCATTTGTGTGTGTCCCATCTCAAGAGAAAGCACATAGGAGTTGATGGCCCTTCAGGCTCTTTCAGCAACTCAATCCCAATTTCCTAAATCTGTCTTATTAACTAAGCTTGGTCTCCAAACCAAGTAATTTAAAAGGGTAAGAAATGTTCACCTTGTTTGTCGCATGCCATTGCTCTTTATTACCCTCATCTTTTGTTGTTGCTTGCTGCACACTGTGCCAGCTAAATGAATAATAAAATTTACTTAATTTAAGGTTAACCCATTTGCTTTTCTTTAAGTGAACTTCAACTAGGTGCTAATTTGGACTCACTAAATTGAATCTGATTATTGAATCCATTTCCCTTATGTCTATTAATTTGGCTGGTGGAAATATTTTTGAGGCTGAATGTGGCTGCTTTCTTTTTTGTTTGCTAGGATATATATATAAAGCAGGTTGCATTGAAAACACTGTTCTGTTATTAATAAATAAATCATTATTTGTGCCTGTCATCAACCTGGTTGTCTTTTTATTATTATTTTGTGGATCTATTTTGGTTAATATTTTGTTTTTAACACCTTTAGGCTGGAAGATCCTGCAAAGAGAGTTAGTGCCTGGGAGAGCTTTTCCCCAGAAGCAGTAAACCCAGAGCACTGCTGTTATCATGTGGATATCCTTAAAAGAATTCCAGCCATACCTCTAGTCATATAAAGAGACAGAAAGTGTGTTTAAAATTATGAGAACAGTGACTCAAGGTGAAAAATCCATATTTTGATATGGAGATGAGGAATATTTAAAGAATCAGAATTCTGCAGTACTGCATTGGGAGGACTGTGAAAGCCAACGGACAACAAAATCCCAATTTGAGACTCACCAAAAGGCTGGCTAGATGGATCATTTTGACATATAACTTATAAAAATCAAACTTCTTAAGCATCCATACAAAGCTTTTTTCCTTTACAGCCATGGAATACTACAGCACAAAACTCCGCTAGTCAGTACTCAATATTATTTCATCACATGCTCATAAAAAAGATGCCAAACTGTTAACAATATATGACTTCTTTCTCCTCGGCCATTCACCTCCAACCACAACTTGTGATATGCAAGAATCCTCTACCTTTGGCTTCTTTTAGAGCTGGCAGATGTTCATTACACCCATAAATTGTCAAGTGCCTCACACTCAGCCATCACAGTTCAAGAAGTCAATCATTAGAGTTCAAAAGCTGCTGAGCCTTCTTCCCTAATGGCTCAACTCTTACTAGAAGTGCCAATTGACATTCCGTTAGAAGAAAGACATCTGAGGCAAGGCATTAGAAGGATACATGTGTTATGCAGTGAATCTTGTTGGAAAGGGATGAGCGGTATATTGAATGAGAATGTCCAATGGCCTGCTGCCTAAAATGCAACACTGTTACTGATATGCATGCTTCCCTTCTGCTTAACATCTGAACCTTGCTAAGTGACACAGGTCATGTAAACTTGAACTTCCCAGTTGGATTTTGAATGCCTGAATGTAGGGCAAAAGTAGGAATCATATTGCTGTTGAAGAGAAATAGAATGCAATACAATAATACTTTAAACAGAGGCTGGATGGCCATCTCTATGCTTTGACTGAGAGTTCCTGCATGGCAGGGGACTGGATGGCCCTTGTAGTCTCTTCCAATGCTATGATTTAGATAGATAGATATATAGATAGATAGTATATGAGAATGTGTATAGATAGATAGATAGATAGATAGATAGATAGATAGAATCTTGCTGATGCATTATAGCTATGTGTCCTAAACAAAGGCTAGCATTCAGTATTGCAATTACAGATTCATAAAGCAGAGTTACAGATCTGCAACTGTTCTGTATTAAATAAGACTACATAGTCTTACTGTAAGACTATGTAAATGCTACCCAAGCCCACCTTAAGAGTCAGCAGCTTCATCAAGTGATGCTTCCAATTGGGATGAAAGGAGGATGGTGTTTCTATCTCATACCTCCTGCTCACCAGTGAGTGGAGATGTGGCATTCAAAAGCATGATCCATGTCATAGGTCCTTGCTGCAGCCTTGCTCACTAGCAGGAATGGGGTAGGAATGTAATCTTCCTTGCACTCTGAATGGAAGCAGAACAATCTGCTTTCACCCAGTCCAACTGCTGGCTCTTAAAATAAACTGGAAGGCTTGTTCCAGGAGACATTAAGTAATCCTGAGTCTTAAGAGCCATCCTCTGAGGCTGACAAAGTGTGACTTGCCTTGGGTTACCTCTTGGGTTTACAAGGCTCAGCCAAGATTCGAACCCTGGTCTCCAGAGTATCTATCCAACACTCTAACCACTTCTTTCATTAATACCTTAAAATTAGCCCACAAAAAGTGTTTTAACACCTTGCAAACCTATTTGAAACCCTTAGGTTTAGGTGCTACAGAGTGCTGAAGGAGAAATGGAAGAAAGTCATAATTCTGCTAACCTTGGATACAGAAATATACTATTGGATCTGGATCATGAGGACCACAGTTTGAGGAGCTGTGGCATTACCATCTTCCTAGCCTGAAATGGGCTTCTTTCATTTCAGAGAGGATTCTGCTATTTATGTCTGCTTTAAATATAATTTTATTTTTATGCATTGATCATTATGTATGGCATCGAACTGATGGCATATGTTACTGCATTCCAGCACTGCCATTATCTACCCCCCAGACCCCACATTTTTGGAAATAATCCGGATCCATTTATGGAAGCCAGCATCCAAATCTAGTCCCATTTTGTCTCTGTTACATTGATTGGGTGCACTAACATTTCTACGTTTGTATCTGCCATTTCCCTTTCATGCCTCAGATGCTTCATCACACACATGCAAATGCTGGCTTCCAGATTTGGGGGCAATTTAATTAATTATTGTCCTGTTGTGAATTTGCTGGTATTTTTGGTATGCTGCAGTGAAAAGGGAAAGTTTAAAAGCCTAATGAGTACAGCCTGATTTATTGTTAATTAGTTTCCCCCCCCCTTCCTATATTTTTACAGCTGCTTAACATTAGCTTCTCATGTTTGATCACAGATTCTTGTATAAATTAGAGGTTACGCTGTTCAGCAGGCTGCTGATCTGCAACTGCCTTTAGGCCTTCAGTGACACCCATTTAATATACACTCCTTTTTATTTCTCCAGACTGTTGTATTTTTATCCTACCTCTCTCCCTTGGAGCTCAGAGATAAAAGCAGCACTGAGCTGGAATGTTCATCCCAGACTCTTTTTGTATGCATTTAAAGTGGGAGACAGTCCCATACCTTTCCACTGTCCAAATTATCAGAGACAATCTCAATTAATCTTCTGTCATCCCACTTTCTCAGTTCCTTTTAAATATCTTGGTTTCTCTCTCCAACCCTCCTTTATCCCTTTGTGGTCAATTGCTGCAACCTGAGTTCAAAGTACAAATGTAGTTTGCACTGAATTAACTCACTGGCGGCAGGATAAGAAAGGGTAGAAACTTGCCGTTCCCAATAGTCTCAGACCAAAGCAAAGTGCAGCAGCCTCTCTTCATATGTATATTCTTCGTCATTAATAAAATTTGCCATCTTGGCCACACTCTTCTGTTGAGTGGCTAACACATATCCCAGTTTTCATCTATGAAATGTTGACAAGCATGCATTCTTGTTAACTATATTGATCTTTAGGAAACAATTCTGTGCAAGGCAACATTTTGTGTTGCAATCAGATAACATGTCCAAGGACTGGGCAACTTACAGTCCAAAAAGAATAGCATTTTAGAGATTTCTCCAGCACACTGTTATTTCATGGCCCACTGAAATTAGCAGACATGTGGCATCGTTCCAGACTGTGGCCTTAGTACTGCTCAGTTTGGTCATGGCAGCAAGGCAATCCAGATTCCAGGTGTTCTGTACCTGTTGACTCAGTTTCTTAAATGTTTACTACACCCCACTTTCAAGGACACGTTTTGTGAGATGGATGCCAAACTTAAAAACAGCAAGCATGCCTCCTAATTCAGTCAGGCCTTTGGTGTATAAACTGGATTTTTGCTCAACTGCAGTGAATGCTTGGATGGTGGCTCTGTCTCATGCTGTTATGTTTCTAATCACGTTCTTAATTGGTTGGCTTTAGTGGTCTGTTTTAATAAAGATCTTTTCGCTTTGATTCAATACAGTCAGCCCTCCATTTTTTATCCATGGATTCAAGCATCCATGGCTTGAAAATATATTTCAAATAAATAAATTCCAGAAAGCAAACCTTGAATTTTACCACTTTACATAAGGGACACTATCTTATTGTAACATTGTATTTAATGGGACTTGAGTATCCACAGATTTTAGTATCCATGGTGGGTCCTGGAACCAAACCCCAGTGGATACCAAGGGTCCAATGTATTTTGTATTAGCTACCTTGAAAATGAGGCATACATTACAGGAAGCAAGAAATGAATTTCATTTGACACCCAGTATCAAATACTTTTTGTTTTTGTTTTTTGTTTTAAGCTCCTGACAATGTATGTAAAGTAAAATTAAAGTGAGGAAAATGCAGGTTTTTCCCCCATCATAATTACTCAACATTCACCGGTAGCTGAAATGATGGAAACAGTAGCAGCCCGAAGGAGGATACGTATGAAAAAGTGCACTTTCTTTCCTCTTTAAAAGTCATGCCTGTGCAATTAATTTATGGCATCTGGTGTTTCATCAGTCGCTGCTTGGATCATATAGTGTATAGCAGGTGTCAGTTGGGAAGTAGATCTTAGATACAAGATGACATTTATACCTCTGCCATTCATCACAATTCAAGTGTTCATTTAAATTTCAAAGTCATGGCCAAAAGGGTGGGGGGGATGCATGCAGATTGTCATTGGCACAGCCTCTTTCTGTTTCCTGTACTGAACTTTCTTCTTATGTAAAGATAAATAGTCGTAGCATTCCCTGATATTTTATGTGCAGACATTTTAATCTGGAGGACTCCGGAGAATTACATCAGGAAGCCTTATCAAACTTCTCTCTGATATGTAATTCACTTCCTGAGAGTGTGATTCATTTCAGGAGGGAGTGTTGCTCCTTTGGTGAGAAGCTGTTGTGTGCATATATCCTGATGCTCTTTGATTAAGGGATTTGCTACAAGTTGAAAGTTTTAAAGCTTAACAGAAGGTGTGCCATTCTTGGTATTTCTGATGACATTCCTCAGGACTTAAATAAATAAATAAATAAATAAATAAATAAAACCAGCTAACAGTCTTCTATTTAAAAAACTGAGATGTTGCCAAGAATTGGGATATAGGAACTAGAGCAAGATTTGGTGCTGAAGATGCTCTCCTCACTTCACCTCTAATATACAAGCACATATGTACCTGTCTTCAGGTATCCAGGAATATAAATATTGAAGAGGCGGGTAGAAATAATAATAATAATAATAATAATAATAATAATAATAATAACTAAGTATTGTTATTATTAAATAAGTAAATCTTGCCTGTGATGTGAAGTGTGAACCCAAAATTACCTTTGGAGTTCAGTGGTTTTAGAAATTGCAAGGAGATCCTCAGATTGCTAGCGGTTGCCTCCAGAGTTGGGGATGGGAGAATCTGATAGTAGCGAGAGTTTCCAGTTCTTTTTTTGCTTTGATTTTACTTCCTTATTCATGACTTGCATTTACTCTTTTTTCTTCAAATTTGCTGAGTTTTTCCTCTTCTCTTTTTCACTTGGGCCCTCCCCATCAACCGACCATGTGCCACATCCACTTTCACGCAACATTCCTGTAATCCATTTTCACGAGCGTCCACAATTCAGGAATTATAGTCAAAGCACTAATGTGCACTTTCTTTTAGTGCTAACATTTCTCTTTCCTTCACTTGATCTCCGTTGAATCTGTGTGCTGGAAACAATAGCTGTGTTTATTGCCAGTGGCTGTCTTAGCTAGTTCTCACAGTGCAGAAACATACAGGGCAAGTACAATCTGAGTTTCCCTTATCTTAAATGCTTGGGACCAGAATGTTTTGCATATATATATATATGTGTGTGAATTTGGAATACTTGTATTTGCACACATGTACATAATATTGGAGAAGGGATTCATCTTGATATCCCCAAAGGATAACAATTTGCACATTATTTGCACAAAATTATTTGCACAAAATTATTTGCACAAAATTCATTTATGTTTCACATACACCTTATGCACACAACCAGACAGCAATTTTATACATGTTAAATAACTTTGTGCATGAAACAAAGTTTATTTACAACGAACCATCAGAAAGCAAAGGTGTCACAGTCTCTGCCATCCCTGAAAAAAGTTTTGGATTTTGGGGGTATTTGGGGAATTATATATGATATTATTATTAAAAGAAGCAATGTGCAAGACCTTACTCTTTCTAATCCTCACTTAAGTCTACTGATGCCTTCATCTACCATTAAGAACTAACAATTATCACAGGAGTAACGGAACATCTCCAAAGAAATTTCCCTGAGTCATGTTTTGAGAATGTTTTTACCAATACAACTGTTTAGAAAATTCAAGGAATTACCCTCCTCTATCTTCACCAGCAAACAGAGCAAAGTATTTAGGGAGGCTATTTCACTTAGATCTATCTGGAGGACAGTTTGCGCTGATCATTTAGACAACCTTTTCTAAAGATAAAATATTAAAACTTTACTTTGAAGAACTTTAAAGAGATTGATATTTCCCAGCAGTGCTGTAAGCCAGGGATGGTTTTATGACGACGCTGCACTTTTCCCTCATCTAAATCTGAGCAGATAAATCATTTAATCTCAATGATCATTATGACCTGGTTGAAATATTTAATGCATCATTAGCCTTTCTAGCATTTGACTTAATAAATCCAATCACTCCATTTAAGCAGCACATATTTTGGGGAAGGTAGGTAAATAAATAGTTGGCTTCATTTCAGAAGGTACCACTAGTTTTATCAATGAAAATGGTTTTTCAGGTATGACTCTTCAGTGTTTGTCAAGATACAAATAGTTCCTTCACAAAGTCCTTGGAGATCAGACACTGAATATGCAGACATTGCATTTTGCATGCACTCATAAACTGCAAAGTAATTGCACATAGGGATGTAGTGAATATTCGTCAATATTCGATAAACAGAAGAAACATCTGTTATTCGAAGATTTCGAAAGCTTTTTAAAGAGAAGAAATTATGAGCCCACAAACTTGGATGTTTGGTTGAAACGGATAGATTTGCTGGGTAGAGGGATAATACAGAATATCGTGGCATCATAAATACTACATATAAGGGTAATGGGAGGTGATATACTAATTCTTCTTCCCAAGGTAAGGTGACATTTCTAGTGGCGTTTCTTTGAAGGACAATTCCACCAAATAATAATAATGATAATAATAATAGATTTATTGCAAGGTTTAAGACTGGGATATAAAGGTTAAATTCTACATCTTTTTGGAGGCTAAAGTTACTGAATTTATTGATTTCTTGAGCACTCTACAGTCACTTGATAAAACAATAGATCCCAGCAGGTTAGCATGTTTTTAAAAGTCTGATAAAAGAATTTGAGATTCTTAGCACAGAGTTGTACAGTTCCCAGGTGAATGAATAAGTCTGCAATAGCAGAAGAAATGTTAGAGCTAGACTGACATCAAAGGGTCTGTATCAGTGTGAGCATTAAGCAGAAATGTATTCCTTAGATTCCCTTCTGAGCCTTAAATTGCAAGGCTATAGATAAAACTTGGAGGGGGTTTACACAGGCATGTACCTCACTTGATCTTTCTCACCATGTGTTTATTAAACACTGAGCAGAAGGTGTGACCAAACTCCGTAGTATTTGACATCTAGTGGTATGGAAGTTCCATCACTAATGACAACATTGTGATGGCACATTTGTGCATGCAAAGCATCTAACAGGGATGAATAAACATTTAGGAAGTAACCTGCCATCAAGACTACAAATACGAGATAATGTTCACATGGGCACAAGTGCTCAGAATATACAGCTATAGTTTAAAATGAGGTGTCAAGGGGGCTGTAGAGATGGGCAGTGGGATGTCGCCCCTTTTTGCCCCAGATCAGTGCCGCAGCAAGTGCACACAGTGTCACCGATCTGCTTCCTCTAGGGGGTGAAAAGAAGCTGCTCCAAGCAGCTTCCTGGAAGGGGCATCATAAACACTGCAGCATGGTGCCATGACAGTTTGGGTCCTGTGCACAATGTGCATTATCATGTCGCACACCATGTGTATGGGCATGTGCCAAGATGGTGCCCGGGTGGTGCGTTGAGGGCTTGGAGTGTGGGACGCTCAGCCCTCACTACATGTACAGGCTGGCACAAAGTGCCGGTCTGTACAGTCACTACATTACAGATGTTATCAGACTAATCTTCATAAAGCAAACTGCCTCTTAGTCAAAGGGAACCTTTGCATCAGATTCAGACATTTTTGAACCAGAGACCCTATTCTCCAACCATTTAGACATTCTCGCTTTGAACAAGCTTCCTTTCCAAAGGTAGTTGTAGAGCTGAGTTGTAACTCATACATAGCTTTTTTTGCCACCTAGCCTTTTAGACCCTGGCTACAGAAGGGAGATGGTATTATATTGCATTAACATGTACATGCACACATCATATTGAGCTACAAAGTTTACTCCTTCTAAGGAGGTTATCACTATGAGGAAATAAAGTAGTTAGTGCCTTTCAATGTGCCTTACCATACAATGGCATAGTTCTTGAGTTCTCTTCCCATGGGAGATGGTCATAAAAGTAAGCCTCTTTTTTCTAGCTGGAAAAACCCATTTGACAAAATGTTTGTTTTCACAACTGTATCCTGCAGGAAGAGAACTGTCCTATGTTTAAATACAGGTAGCCCTTGTTCAATCCTGCTCTTGTTGTTAAATTGTGCTTCATTTCTGGTTTCACCTGGGAAAAACATAATTTAGAAGACTACATCATCTTGATATCCCCAAAGGATTACAATTTGCACATTACTTACCCAATACTTACTTTTTATATATTTACACACTTCTGTGTACTTTCTGTATATAGTGAATACCCAAAGCTCTCTTGGCAATTCACAAGATAATATTAAAGTTGATAAAGTTAATGGATAAAAGTAAGGAAAGAAAGTAGGAGAGAGAGAGAGAGAGAGAGAGAGAGAGAGAGATGTTTTGATCCATGAAATTGAGAATTGATAGGTGGCCATGTTATCTCCTAAACTGGTACACACATCCCAGTATTCTATTATCCATGATTCTTTTATCAAAACATTCTATCTATGTTAAATAATGGCTTTCGTCCCCAAGGTAGAACAATGTCAAATGACCATTTTGTAAATAGAATTCCCATTTGTATGAGCTGTGCTGGAAGGACACTTGGCTAAATGAACTGAACAATACATTTATACATGTGCTATATCAGAAGTATAGTCATCTTCAAACAATAAATTGCCTCCATTATTTTTAACTAATGCAGCGTACATCTTCCTTGTCCCTAGATCATCATAACTTTATAGTGAAAATATATTGCCTAGGTTAAAACATATAATTTTAAGCTACATCTCCCCACCCACCCCACCCCTTTGACACCAATTCTTCCCAAAGGGGAGACATAGCAAATGCATGATCAGATGGTTCTGTGGTTTACATCAATAGATGCTTTCTATAAGGACTGAATTAGCCTCATAACAGGGAAGGAGAGTGATTAACTTCACGATGAGTAATGTGCAAGTACCCATTTGTGGATTAATTGAGGCTGCTCTTAAGTCACCCCTATTGAAACACTGGCATTATGGTCACAAACAGAGTCATTTCATATTGAAAATGTTGCCATAGTAATGCTGAACATTTTGCGCTCCCATCAACAAAACAATCTGAGGGCATAAAGGTCCTCATCCTCACCCTCCCAATATTTAGGCACACAATTTTATCCTATTAGCTGATGTTTTCCAAGTCCCAGCCCCTGTCCATAAATCCTATTTAACAGGAATCATTTAAAGAGGGGAAGGGAGATTAAGAGAGAGAGAGAGAGAGAGAGAGATCACATCTCTTTTCATAGCCAGCTTCCCTTAGTGTACACATTTTTACACAAACTTGCCGAATATGTACATGCACAAACATACATCTTGAGCTAGGAACTTCACTGTAATATCCAGAGTCTGGAGTCCTACTGCAGCACTATGCTTGTGCAACAGTCCATTATACTAGGCTTGTGACTTTTTTCATGACTGTTCAAGGAGGAAGAGGAAGCTTTGGTGGGGGAAGAAGACTAGCTCTTTGAAAGCTGTTTACCAATTGCCTGGCTTCTGACACAGGTCATTGGCTAAGCAAGTGCTCTGTACTGTTTTGGATCCATGGACTTTCTGGAAGCCAGATGTTTGAAAAACAAGGGACAAGAAGACAAATGGCCTTCTTTACTCTCATCACCTTTTTCTTCCATTCCCCAATACTACCACTATGATTGTCACCTTTGTCTCCATCAGCATAGTTATGCTGCTTTCAGAGCCATTGGGAAGCTCACCAGAGGAACGCACAAGCCAAAGGATAATTGAGTTCCAACTCATACATGAACTAAACTTGGGTTTTATTAGCCCCCAATATTTCTACCCTCTACTTCTTAGTGTGCATAATGATCAGACTTTTGAGCTGACACATGAACAGTAATACAGTGGTACCCCGGGTTACGAAAATAATTCGTTCCGCCGCCGCGTTCGTAACCCGAAAAGCTTTCGCAAACCGAAAACCCATAGGCGCTAATGGGGAAAAGCCGCGATTTGGTGCGAAAAAGCGCCGAAAAGCACCAAAATTTCTTTCGTAACCCGAAATAACCTTCGTAACCCGGAACAGTTTTTTTCAATTGATTTTTTTCGTAACCCGGAAATTTCGTAAGGCGCCGCATTCGTATCCCGGGGTACCACTGTAGTCACTGGCAACTAGATGGCGGAATCATCTTGGGATATGGTTTTTGCAAATGTATAGATTTATATGTATAGTACACTCACCTTCTGGACACAAAGCACAATTTCTCAGGATTTGCAGTTCCATAGAGGAAGCCCTATTCATTCATCCATACATGCAAGGAACCTTTGGATTGCTGCCAAACATGCATCACTCAGGTGCATGGTTGGTATGTGCCTCTACATCTAGTGTTTGGGACTAGCCAAGCACATTCAAAAATCCCTTTTTATAACCTCAGAGGAAGGCAATTAGAAACCCTACATTCTGCTAAGAAGTCCCCATGATATTTACCCCTTTGAGTTGCCATAAGTTGGAAGTGACTTGCATGCAGACAGCAAGAACATTGATTTGAATTAGAAAGGTGCATTCTTTTTTTCACTGCAAGTTTTGATTTCCAGCAATCTTGGGGAGGCCACAGAGCTCTAAATTATGACACTCCAGCAATTCACATTCAACATTTAACATTCCATTGGCAGAACTGTTTGTTTTAGTGGGTGCAGGAGAGGAATGATTCCTAGCCACACATGCATCTCTGCAGCCCCATGTGAGACTTCAAAATCTGCTCTGAAGCAATGAATGCAGTTTTGCAAGCAGCATGGAAATCAAGCAGAAAGTGTGGGGAAAGTACCAGTGCCCAGATTTCTGTTAGCATCTTAATGGATTGGCCAAGGTGTCTACAGAAAGTGGGAACAAGAAAGGGCCACAGATTTACAGATACAGGCAACATAAAATGTCCTTGGAAAAGAGAAAGACTCGGAGCACCATGTTATTATGCAGCAAGAAAGTGCTTACCTGTGATGGCACCCTCAGGTATATATATTAATATCTGTCTAGTTGCTATAGTTATTACTTTGATAGAGTTATCTAGATTAAGGTATGCAGCAAGTGAATCCATAGACTTCCTATTTCAATTAAAACACAAAAAAGGGGGAAAAGACGATAGTTTGCCAAGGGAATTATGCAAAAGCAATAAAAACAAGCATTTTTGTCTTCATAATTAATACAAAACTAGCGTCTTCAAAATTTCTGTCCTTGAGCAGATTTTCATATGACTTTAATCAAATGCCATTTAAACTTGAGTCCCATTTAACAAATCTCTAGTGAATTTATATTAATTTTCAATTAAACTTCAAGTAAACCAATTAGCATTTTCATTTTTAAAGAGCAACAAAAGCAGAATCTGTAATGAGTTGGCCACACAGGAATAAATGGACTGGTGCTTCTACTCCTGCAACTTATTTCTTTTCTTTTTATGTAATCTTTATCTTTATCCAGAGCTCCTTCTCTACCAAAATTGAATTTCACGTGGCATGAAGAATCTGATCACTCTTCCTTCCTCTTTTCATCCTAGCTGTCCCATCTCTATGCAAAGTGGGAATGAAATTTAAACAAGTATAAAAGTCTTTCCAGGACAAAAAGTTCAGTGATATTCCAAAGTCACTTCAGCAAGTATCTAGTAATCTGGGAACAGATGGAAGAGCTGGGTTACAGCAATGAACATTCATCTTTTCCTTTATTTATTTATTCATTTAGTAGAGATTGAGGGAGCCACCAAAAACAGAAGGATTTTTAGTGGGAGAGGAGAAAATGGTGTTGAATGTGTTTCATGCATAGCTTATCACACACACATTTAACCCGACTGCACCGTAACAGGATGCACCCGGACACAGGATGCAGGTAGGAATGACCACACATAAATCACTGCCAATTCCACTGGGCGAGTACAGTGCAGCTGTATCCCAGCTCCCAGGCACAATTCGGAAGCCACTTTTCAAAGCCAGGAGCTTTCCGACTTGGAAAAGCGGCCGCCAAAGCATACCTGGGAGCCAGGATACATGTGATAATTCCTGCCTGCGTCCCGCATCTTGGCTGCATGCCGTTAGGTGTGTGTGCAATGAGCTCCATATATAAAAATGTCCTGAGCCTTACAGAATCAAACAGCTGGAATACACCACAAAGGCCATCTGGTGCAAAACTGTTGCATGCCCCCTGGCATGTAGGAATACAGAACTAAAACAGCCCTGAACAATGCTCATCCAACCTCTCTTTAAAATCTCCTAAGAAGAAGACTCCACCACCATTTGAGGTGATCTATTCCTCTGTCAAACACCTCTAACAGTGAAAAAAAAGTCTTTCTAATGTTCAGGTGAAATCACTTTTCTTGTAATTTGAGTCCATTGCTCCATGTTCTAGTCTTTGAAATAGCAGACGAGCCAACTCCATCTTTAACATGATATTCCTTCAGACTTTTCAGTTCAGTTCATCTTTATGATGGTCATAGACCAACAGATTTTTAAAGATAGCTATTGTGGCATTATCTGTAGGATTGCATGTGCCTATGAGGTACAAGGCTATGCTGATGGTAACAGTGCTTTTGCTGAGTAGCCAGACTAAAGAGCCAAACAGCTACTAGGCAGAAGGAGTGGTGTGTATGTGTGTGTGATGGTGAGATTTGTGAAGGATCTCTTACAGACAGCAGCAGCGGTATAGCTACCAGCTGTTAGTACTGACTTTGGTCATCTTCTGATATTATCTCTTGTTTTATTTTGGATTTTCTCATCCTAGAATTTCTTGCTAAAAGACATTTAAAAGGAACCCCTTTTAACTGTCCTTCACCAACAAACTCTATGATGAGACAATCCAAAATAAAACAAGAGATAGTATCAGAAGATGAGACTCCCAGGTCTGAAGGCACAAAACCAACTACTGGGGTAAAAAGATGATGGGGAAAAATACACTGAAGAAGTATACAAAAGAGATGAAAAGATGAAATATTATTCCAAGGAAGAAGCATTTGAAGATGAATGTGCGATCTGGTCTAACTAGCTAATCCTTATTCTTTCATTCCTTGTGTTTACTCTGGCTTCAATGGGTAATAGGCCTCAGTCTTAATTTATAGCTTTCCAAAGTGCAGGATATTGACATGTGCAAAGTGTCCATGATTACAAAGACAGCTAGAAGCCATTGTAGCTGTTTGGATTTTCTCTGTTAGTGGGTCCCTGATCACAGTAGTAGCCTCTACTTGGCTGGGTTTATCCTGTATTGGGCTGGACATCAAGCAGGGCTTCAACAAAATTGCCGTCGAAGGCAGCAGGAAACTCCCAAGAGCCATATGTAATCCATTTGAATCCATAAGCCTGCATTGAGAAAAATGCTAAGTTACTGCAATATATTTTTGCATTTGAAGAGAGATTTGTGGGGAAAAAATATATCTGTAGAAATAAAACAAAAGAAATCTTTGCTTTGCATACAGAAACCATGATTGTTCTCTTGTTTTTTGCACAAGCAAGCGTGCAATGTGTGTAAAATATTATTTTTTAAACCTCTTTAAAAAGAAGAATACAATTTTTTTTAAAAAAAATCAGAAAATGTGCAAAAAATTGTAATCTGAACAAACTGGCGACAACTATTGAAATTAATTGTTCTTACCTCAGAGAATGCACTGAGTGCAGATTTGTATCCCTAGCATTTCTCCCCAAAACACGATACTATGAAAGAAGCTTTCTTCTGTAATATCAAGGTAAGAATTCTGGGTGAAGTGATGCAGAGATCGGAGAGATTTGTCAGTTTGAATACTACACATCCTGTGCATATTACTGAGTCTCTAAATCAACCTAATTTATGTAATTAAATGAGTGGATCAGTCAAAACAACCAAGTAACAAACAGTTGCAATAACACAAAAAATCAACTAACCAACTAATTGAAATGAATGATGTATCAACAAGATTGATCAATTTCAACAGTACATTGAATGTAACAGCTGCAGATGGCTTTTCTGGCCAATACCAGCCTTGCTTGCAGTACATAATTACATGAAAATGAACCTCTGAATGTGCACTTATTTTGTGATTTATTTTTAATGCACTGAGAAAGATAAATCCATGTTCAAGTGGACAGATAAAGATCCACAACTGTGGGTGTTTATGTTATTCTCTGGTGATAGGATATCGGCATTTGTGTAATGTTCCTGGTTACAGAGACAGCTAAAATATTGTGGCTATGTGGTATTTAATTTGGTTCATGCTTGTGGTGATTCCTCCTGCAACTCTCAAACCAGATCTGCTCTACTTGGGACTAACCAACAGAATTCAACCCAATGTGTGTTTATGTTTAGGAAGCATTCACAAAGGGACAAATATGCATAACTTCTCAGTCTACTTTTGTAATTCTAAACAGCAATTGCCTTTTTTATTTTATGTATTTTGTTATGGCTATTGAGTGTTAGCTTTATTATATTGTTTTAGTATTGTTTAACAAATATTTATTCTCTATATTGCGCCGCTCTGTAGAATCTCATGTGACGAAGGGCAAAAATGTTAAATATGTGCTTAATTCATTTCCCTTCATTTCTTTTGTGCAGGAGGAAAAAGTGATTTGCAACCTGATGCCACAAAGTACATGCTAAATCTTCTTTTTTGAAAGAGTTATACAAGTACATTTAACTTGCTTACTGAACAAACATATCTCCGAAAAGCTCTGAGTTATGCTGCTGACTTCCACTACGCTACAGAGGAGACAGAGAAGGAGGATAACAAGGCAGAGCGAGTGATAAAATATCTATGTCTGAGAAGAAAGATTTTCTTCTTTCTCACGGTTTTCCTTTCCCAGTTAACACAATCCTTGTAAAACTAAGACATTCCACCAGAATCTCAACAGCTTCCACCCAATCATCAGTTTCAGCCTATCTATAGAATAAGTCCACTTTCTGGACACAACCATATAGCTGCACAGTAGACATCGGAACATCACCCTATATCCACAAACCCACTGAACACTATGCATACTTGCATAGCATCAGTTTCCACCTTGAACATACTTTAACACACATGCTTTAATAAATTAAAGCCATGAAGTCCTCATTCCCCCCCTCCCAAATTGTTTCACATTTTAAATACCCTTTACTCTTCTTTAATATGTTAGATTGTTTGATACATCTCAGCATGTTTAAATTATTTCTGTTCTTTTTTGCTGAATAGTTTTAAACTGCTTCAAGTGATTTTACTTGTAGGTCACCCTGGCAGTGTACAAACCACCCCTTTTGGGCGGCCTGCACCCGCCCCTTTCCCCATCAGATCGGGGCCTTAGCTGCCACAGTGGCAGCCCCAAGGCCCCAATCTGCCGCTTTTCCAGGCCATGGGGAAGCGGCAAAAGGCCACTTCCCCGCGGCCTGGAAAGGGTTGTCCTTGGGGCTTCCCCAACAGTGGCGGGGAACAAGAGAAAGGGGCCACTCAGCCCCTTTCTCTTTTGTGTCACTGGCGCAGCTGTGTAAAGGCTGCGCCAGCGACACAAAGGAAGGAAGGAGCTCTGTTTTGGAGCTCTTTCCGGTGCTCCATTTGGAGGTGGCGCGGCCGTGACGTTGTAACAGTGGCACCCATGCAGAATGGGTGCCACCATTACAACGTATTAGGGTTGCGGGGTGTCTGGAAAATACGCCCCGAGGCCACCCTAGTACATGTGCGCCAGTCTGTGCAGCACCCCGATACCTATTAACATGGGAGATAGACATATTTGCAAAAGCATAAAATACAAAACCACAAAAGCTTATGGAGATTGATATGTTCTGAAAGTTCCACAAAACTGTCACTTCAGTTTAAAAACTCATAACTGAGAGCTCTACTTCTTGTATACTCTGCCTATTTAATCTTTGTTTCAAAGAAGTGTCTGTGGTTCTCTCATCTAAATAAGTATCACAGAAGTCAAAGCTTTTTGTGCCGTGGACTTTATTTTTATTCTCATTGGTATCGATTTCCATAGGAAACCATAATTTCGTTTTGATTTATGCCATATCCTTAACAGCAACATGCAGGGGCTTCTATAGGTTGTCAGTGTAGCAACCGGTTCTCACTTTTAAACATAT
The DNA here is from genome assembly GCF_019175285.1 of Sceloporus undulatus. Classification (NCBI taxonomy): domain Eukaryota; kingdom Metazoa; phylum Chordata; class Lepidosauria; order Squamata; family Phrynosomatidae; genus Sceloporus; species Sceloporus undulatus. The sequence goes on along the minus strand of NC_056527.1, from coordinate 126,264,908 downwards.
TTAAAGCTCTTTTGTCTGTTTTTTTTCAACATGTCACAGCGCATTAATCAGGTAAGTCTGTTTACTTTAATCAAATCACCTGCTAACAGGCTTTAATTAAATATTTCGTTATGAGCTCTTTCATGTGGAGATCACCAGAATGATCTATTTTGTTAGCTTTTCTTCTTCCGACTGGATGTCTTCCATTGTGTTTTTGTCTCAAAGTACAGATAAAGATTTTTCCTCTCTCATTCCCTGCACACAGCAAAGAAAAACAGAAAATTCCTAACCTTTAATATCTGGAAGCCCCACCGTTTTCAATTATTGTCAGATCTTCGCGGCAGGACCAGATTGGGACACTAGCTAATTTAGCCTTCATAAAATCTCACCTGGGAAGCTGTGCTTTGTAGCCTGGCAGGGCATTCAGCCATAGGCACAGAACATCTTTGCAAGAAGAGAAATGAAAAAAGAACATTCAGTCAAAAATTGAATGTTGGGGTTAAGGCAACGTCTTTCCCCCTGTGTTTATAATTTCAATGCCTAATCACAGGAAAAACAATAACAGATCGAATGATTATGCCAAGAACAGCAAATGAACATGGCAGGCACAATCCGCCAGGCACTGCTGCAGCACAACATCCATTTATTGCAAGGGAAGATTAGTTTGTTAGCTGCAGTGTGGGTCCCATTGACTGAGAAGCCCAGCACAAATCAAACAATGCTTTCTGCTGAGCCAATTAGTCTATACAAAATGCGATGTGAGCTTTTGAACTATTGATTTTATTTGATCAGCTTCAGATATTCTGAGAAAAATCTTAAAACAAAAGGAAGTCTGTTAATCATCATTATCATCATCATTATTATTGGGCTGAAGGTTCTTTAATATTCAACATAATATTAGGGGGAACTTCCTGACAGTAAGGGCTGTTCGGCAGTGGAACACACTCCCTTGGAGTGTAATGGAGTCTCCTTCCTTGGAGGTCTTTAAGCAGAGGCTGGATGGCTATCTCTCGGAGATGCTTCGACTGAGAGTTCCTGCATGGCAGGGGTTGGACTGGATGGCCCTTGTGGTCTCTTCCAACTCTATGATTCTATTATAAAAGTTGTGCTTGGGCGGTTATTCCCACAAACCGCTGCAACACAATTTTTATGATGGTTCATTTCTCTTTACCTCTCCCTTTTGTCCTGCATTGGAACACTGGTGTCTCCTTCTGCACAGTATTAACAAGTACCACTACAGTGGTCTCTGAGAGATCCTCCACAAGTTTTATCCCCCACTTTTGTCCAGTAGCTATTTGGTATTTTAAGTATTTTACTCTGGCTTCTCAGAAAAAGGAGCTTATGGCATGACCTTTAAAACCAGCTCCAGCCTCCCAGGCTGGAGCTGGGATGTGGGATGGAGGCAGGGATCATCGCTCCCTAAATCACTGCTGAACTGCCAGCAGTCATCAGCCCGGGTCCCAGCTGCACTCCGCCAGCACTTTTTAAAAGTTGCAAAGCTTTCCGATTTCTAAAAAGTGCTGGCGGAGTGCGGCTGGGACCCAGGCTGATGGCGGCTGATGGTTCAGCAGTGATTTAGTGAGCAATAATCCCTGTCTCCATCATGCGTCCCGGCTCCAAGTTGGACTACATGTCCCATAATATCTGACCAGAAGGACCAGTGGTCATGGATAATGGTAGCTGTAGTCTAAAATGTATGGAGGACAAACAATAAGGGAAGGTTAATGCATGTTTTTAATAAGCAGTGTCAACTGGTTTCATTAAAAAGTCATCCTTGCTTTCCCTAGAAATAACAACTATCCCCCAAAGATACTAGTAAATAGCATTTAAATCACTTATTTCTGAATATAATTCTGTGTCTGTTTTCTTCTATTATGCATTCAGCTCCAATAAACAAACTCTTTACCCAAAGCCTTGAACTGGAACTTTGTGGGATATAAAACTGCCAAGCCCACAGATGTTTTGGGCTCATTTAAATTCAAATTCACAGGAGACCACCTCTTTTTGTTTTATGAAATGGGATTCAGATTGTCTCAAATGCTCATATATAATGGATTTCTACTGGCTGAGCACATTCTCATGCAGCGTTATGTCTTCTGGAATGCCTGGGCTTTCAACTGGGCCAAAACTATCTAATCAACTCCACAGAGTCTTGATCTGGATATTTAGAATTGCAAGACTTGCATAGTGAACTCAGCCAGTGGCAAACTTGGAAATGGGATGAAAGCCAGAAGTCCACATTTTTAGGCCATAAACCATTTGAAAATCCATGTCTTACTATTGGACGGAGAAGGCAGTCCTTGGGAAGCTGCAACAGAATATCACAAGAGAGAGCTGCATGCCATGCAGCTTGCCTTGTGCCTTAGATTTAACCTTTCCTTCTCAGATGTGGTGGAAGATACTCCTAAATTGCTAGTAATCGAGCAAAATCCAATTAATAGTCCAGTCAGTTTTTGTATATCGAATGAGAGGAAGCACTATCTTGTTTTTTCCCTCTGGCAGCAAAATGCCATGGGCCAGCCCAGGCCATACATGACAAACTAGTGTATCTGAATTTCCAGGTATGCTTTGGGTTCCAAATTACTCCAAGATAGATGGTCAGTGGCTGCATCCACACTGTGGAAATAATCCACTTTGACACCACTTAAACGATCATTCCTCAATGCTATGGAATTCTGGGAATAGTAGCTTTGTGAGACATTTAGTCTTCTCTGTCAGAGAAACTACATTTCCCAGAATTCTACATTTTCAGTATAGTTTCTATCTGGGAGAAAATGATGGAGAAAATTTTCTTATGGAGAAAAAGAAGACCCTTTGTCTTGAACTTTGATTTTACCCTTTAACAATGTCCGCTTGTTTGTACTTGGCAGGCTGGCAGTTTGCTAATGCCAACTCCCAGATTAGGTAGATACAACTGAATGAATCCAATTACCAATTCAGTATTATTTATTATATTTTATGTTTTAAAAGAAAATCAAGCAGAGAGAAGTTGAGAAATAGACATTTTTAAAATAAAATGCCAAATCCTAGACTAGATAGAGGCAACTAAATGAACTCCAATGGCTAGTTTTATTATAAAGATATTCATTTCCACTTTATAGATTCAATTCTGGAAACACGTCTAGGCAGATCTGATGGATTTTATATCTCTCTTCCTCTTTTGAATTCCTCTAAAGAATCTGATCTGAAGGTTGCCAAGCTGTGTATGTTGGCATGTTCTACTAGGATCAAGTGAATTGGCAGCCATTCTGACCTTAATTTTCCCCTCCTATCTTTTCCTCTTGGCCTTTTCTGTGACTCATCTGTGATCACAGGAAAGTCTACAGATTGATAATATCAAAGTCAAAAAGCATTAAAATGTGTCCTGAAGTGTTTGAAAAAGTCAACCTGTTTATTCTTGCTTTCTTGCAAGGCAGACAATGGAAAGATTCTAAAGGCATTCTTCTGGAATTATAGGACAGGAACAGCAGGTAGGAAACAAAACCCCATTCTGTTGATAAGATAATCAGAATCCCAATGTTTTCTCTTTAGCTGATTAATTCTCAAATATTTATCATGGACTGCATGAAGGCTCACAAGTACACTGCGATTTTTGCCAGAGCGATAATGATTTTCTGAGATTGAAGGATTCTCTTAGGGGGGCCTATCGATTTCTTCTTGGTGTTCCTTTGTTTCTTCAGGTTTTTGGCAGGAAAAAGAATAAAAGGATGAGAGAGATTTCCTCCCATTCCATCTTTCATGGTTCCATAGTCCTGACAAAAGAATCCTGCACTCCCACTTTCTTGCATGGTACATAAAGTAGAGAGAGAGACATGTCTTTATTGGCTAATCAATGGTTACCACCACAATATTACTTTGAAAACAAATCTGGAGAGAGGGAATGCAGGGTGTGTGCTACTTGAAAGGAGGGGAAGATGTAAGTTCTCTCAGAAACCAGAGGCTGTGAAAATTACTTTTTGGACTACTGTTTGCAGTATCTCCCCAGGCACATAGACACTAGTCTCAAAACTGTAGACCAAAAATGGTTCCCTGGTGTTGGATTGAATTGATTCAAATTCCATGACCCTAAGACAGTTGGGGAAGTGAATTTCCCAAACTCTAACTGCTGTGCTGGAAAGAGAGAGATGCAGCAGAGAGTGTGTCTAAGACTTACAAACATTTGTATTAGGCGTTCCATTTCAGTATGTTTCCATTTCCTATCCTGCTCACTAGCTTCCCATCATCATCTGGTTGGCCACCTGGAAAACAAGATACTGATTTAATCTGATCCATCTAGTGTCTTTTATGTGTCCTGTTTTAATTTAACTGGCGGAATCATACCAATTATTTGATTATTGTCAGCTGTACTTCAGCCATATTCAAAATGAGTTTTTTCCCCCTTCATGGGCCTGAGAACTGCTGTCAATGGCAAAACCACAGTTGATGCTACATGAAATCACATCAGTGAGAAAAAATAGACCAGTCGACGTATGCTATTCAGTATTCTCATATCAAGGCATCTGCTGTCATTTGAATTAGCAAACATCCAACCCGCATTATTGTTGATTTGTAGCAGAGTGGTTATCAAATGATATAAACAACAGATGCAGTCATCTGAATAATCGACAAAATTAAAATCTGCTCATCCCCTCCCGCTTGTGCAACATATGATGGTAGCAACTGGCAACACTCGCATGATGGTGGGCTGAGAGGGGACAGGGAAGACCAAATTGAAACTGGAAGTTTCTGCTAAGTATGTTCTTTCATGAGCTATTGAGCTTTACAGAGTCAGATATGTGGTCATATCTCAATCTCATTTCATTGTTTTCAACAATCCAAACACACTTATGGTAACAACTGCTAATTTCAATTCTCATTGTTTAAAGGAGGGGAAGGATAAGTAACTTGGTACTACCAAGAAATAATATAAATAATAGAAAGTGGAAAAAAATGAGACCTGCCAAGAGGACAAGGGGAGACCATTGTATTTGGCCATGCTGACAGAGCCATAGCTAGCATCTTCTGATGTTACATCAAAGACCTGTGCATCCAGCTCCAGGGAGAGTTTTCCTCTTGTGCATCTGCTCTCTGGTAACATTGAAGTACCTGCATTGAGGGAAACCCAGTGGAGAAACAATCACTTATTGAATGCACAATTAGAGTAAAAGTGAACTGTGATGCTGTAATGCAGATTTATGACATCATAATAATTAAACATGATGCCAGCCATGATCATATTCTTGATCTAGGCCTCCAGTGACTACTCTTAGCATTTCTTTTTTAAACCTATGAAAAATGTTGGACTGTCATTCTCCTCCCACCACAAATACACAGGCACTTGTTTTGCTACTCAGAATCAAAAATGTGGTTTGCAAGCTCTAATCTGAAGCATTACAGTCAAGGATAACATTGTAACAGTAACTGGATAACTGGATTCCTCTGGCTTGTTCCCAGAACAAATCCTACATGCTTTCAAATATGTAAGAATCTAGGAAGAATGCCACTGAATAATATAGTGCCAGCATAGCCAGAGGAAAGAAGAAAGAGCGGAGATATAAGAAACCTATTTTTTTTGCAACTGAAAAAAACAAAAACAAAATAACCCAAAACCTGTGAAGCAAAACTATAGAGAAAGTTCAGTCTAACCCATGCTGGAGGCCTTGGGTCACTCTCCTGGAGCAAACACAATTGCATTTCAGTTTTTTCCTAGGGAATTACAGCTCTGAACAGGTGAGTAAAATTGGTCCCAGATAAGATCATTCCTCCATCCAAAGTCACAAAGCTACAGGACTCAGAAGCTAGTCATCATCATAAAAGTGCCTTAGGGATAATCAGCTTATCTGCTAACAGACATGACACACAAATTTGCTGTAGTGCACCAAAAGCGGCCAAATTTACCTGTGACCCAGTAAAAAAATATGATCATAAAATTAATAAACCAAATGTGAGTGATCTGAGCTAACAACCAGCAAAACTAGTGAACCTGAATTGGTGATATCCCCCAGCTACACAACAACTTCATCTTTTCTAGTTCAGTATGGACTGAGCAAGCAAAGAACTGCACCTGAAATTGGAGAAGATCAGAGTTCCTACTCAGCTCAAAGCTACCAAGAAAGACCATAATAAATATAAGGGGCAGGTGTTTCCAGATGATTCAAGGAGTCTGAGGGTATGATGCAGGGAATCCTTAGTTTCCTTGGGTTACAGAGAGATAGGCAGCTATGCTGAGATGCCTCTTCATGGCAGCAACTTCAGCCACATACCAGAGAATCCCACCACACCACTGACCTGCTTATATCATAAACTGCTTGTACCCCCATTACTATCCCATTACTATATCAAAACTCATTTTTGATCCCTCTCCTCCTATTGTGCATCACCAAAAGCTCTGCTCTAACAGTGCTCCTTTTTATATATACACAGATTGAAATAGCCTGTCCTTCACTGATCTAAAAGTAAAGAGAGTGTTTGATCTTTTGGTTTAAGATATATTAGAGTCACATAATGTCCTGATAACGTGCTGTCGCAGTTCAGATATAAATTACATCAACTGCAGTGCATAAAATGGAAGGCTCTGCAATGCATGATGAAATGTTTAGAAGCTTATGCACTGAAGAGGATTCAGCCAGGCACTCACTCAAGGGTTTAAGTTCTGGGAGAGAGGATGAACCATACAGAATAACAACACTAGCTCTTCACACTAGCATACTTTTTGAAAGCCATATCAAAATTTCACTGTAAATAATGTTCTGGGAAATTGACTCCAGATTTTATTTTCTGGACTATCTGGAACTGTTGGATAATTTCCCTCTTGATGGGACATGATAGAGAACTATCATATAGTTGGCCCTTCTTATACATGGATTTTTTTATACACGGATTCAAGCATACACAGTTTGAAAATGTTCAAAAAAGTATACATTTCAACTATCAAACCTTGATTTTCCAATTTTTTAAATAAGGGACACCATTTTGCTATATCATTATATTTAATGGGACTTGAGCATACACATATTTTGTTATACAAGGAGGGGGGGTCTTGGAACCAAACCCCAGCATATAACAAGGGTCCACTGTACATCCAAATTTTAATATTGTTTAATAATATTTTACTATAAGCCTTGCAGGAACTACAAAGAGCTTACAGGGGCTACCAAAGAGTTCAAGTGGTTTCCAGTAGAGGCACAGACAGCCTGAAGACCTCATTCTCCTCAACCCTGTGTGTGTTGTATGTTGCGTGCCTTCAAGTTGTTTACACCTTATGGCAACTCTATCAGTGGTTTTTCTTGGCGAGATTTCATCAGAGGTTTTGCCATTGCCTTCCCCTGAGGCTGAGACAGTGTGACTTGCCCAAGGCCACCAAGTGGTTTTCATGACTGAGCTGGGAATCGAACCCTGGTCTCCAGAGTTGTAGTTCAACACTGAAACCACTATGATACTTCTCACCTCTACCCTAAGCTAAACTTCTGCCAACACATGTGTTTCAAGGCACTGTTCCATCACTACTTTGAAATACAATCCCAGTAGAATAGGGAGTGCATGAAGCCTTCAACTCAGGAAACAAGATATATTGGGGTAAAACTGGAAACCATGGTCAGTTGAAAATGCACAAACAAGAACTTCCAAGGACTCCTGCGATCTCTTCCCTGCTCTGCTTGTGCTCAAAACAATAAATTATGGTTGATGTCTAAATGTAGGTATTCTACTCCTTGGATAGAAAAGGCTCCAGAACGTTCCCGATAATTCAATTGGATTTAAAACTCTACTGCCATTACTGCATGGATCCCAACATAGCATATTCAATTTCAGGGAAATTACATTAATAACAGTAACTATCTCAAAGAATATGTGCTTGGCATGATGTTGTCAAATAAGCAAAAAGAACAGGAACGTAAATTCTCATATGCTTTCACTGAATGTTAATGGACTTCCTGTTTCTTTAAAAATCCACTGCAGCTTACTTTTAACCCTTCTTGCTCCGCTTTGAACCCTGGTTCAAATTTTGAAGTCTTCAGCATCTTGAATTGTGCTATATTTAAAAAAAAGTGCACAAATGTATGCCTTATTTTGCATGAGCATTAATGGATTCATGATTGGAAAAGCTATTGATGTCTCTCCAAAGATTGCCTTTTAGAGAGGAAAAAAAGTTAGTTATGCGCTTGGAAAACAGAACAACTTTCATAACTCCATTCAGATGGAATCCTCTATCAGCTAAATTAGACTGTGTCCGTGAAAGAGAGCATCGACCAATCTTATATCTTTAATCTATGAATTCATAAGCCAATTTTCCCCCTGGGTCAGGAGCAAGCTTGATTATATTTTTAGCAGGTGGGATTTTTTTTTTTAGTTCATTACATTTTTCCACTTGGCTGTATTTTGCCAAAACAGAAGTAATACAATATAGCTGAGAGACCTTGCAGCCTGCCGGGGCATAATTCTGACAAACAGGATGCTGAGTGTTTCTAAATAGTTTGCTTGCCCTCCAGTTATCTCACACTGATGGGAATGTCATTTTTTTCATTTTACTCATCAAAATATATAAGCAGAAGAACCCTTTCTTTTTCTTTTCTTTTCCAACATGCCCAATGACATAAGGCAGGAATGGCAAGTCTTTTGACTTTGTCAGAATATGAAATTTATTTTCAGATACAGTGGCCCTCTATATCCAGGGATTCTTTATCCAGGGATTCAAGTACCCACAGCTCCAAAATATGCAAAGATATATACATTCTAAAATCAAACCTTGCTTTTGCCATTTTATATAAGGAACATCATTGTACTATCCATTGCGTTTAGTGAGACTTGAACATCCATGGATTTCAGCATCCATGGGGGTCCTGGGACCAAACCCCAGTTGATACCAAGGCTCTGGACAAGATGGTTGATCATTAGAAGCACAATGTAAATGCAGGATTTGTTATTACCTTTAAACATATACAGAAGGATTCCACAGAGACATGCATCTTGGAAAACACATCATCCCCCACTGCTGAAAAATCACAAAGATTCAATAAAATTGACTAGACAGATGTTTCTCCAAAGATTTACTACATTATTGAAGGAGCTTAGATGGTCCATGCTGAACAAGGATGGAGAAATCCCTGGCTTGGTTGATGATTTATTATGCTCAACTGAGTACAAACAATTTCCATCATAAATATTCAAAGTGAAGACTCCATTAAGAAGTATTTGAAAGTGAAAGAAAGAGCTGAAAGGGACCGATAGCATGGCACTCAAAAATTCAAGCTCAAACTAAGTGGCAATTTGGAATGGAAAGAAGAAATAGAATTGATGTCTCAAAGACTTAAACAATTTGAAAGTCTATATGGAAGCCATATTTTAGAAAATGGAAAATAGATATTGCCTCTGATGCTGGAATTTAAACAGAAAGTTATTTACGTGACATCATGAACATGACCACCAGAAAAGTGTCATTTGCTGGACTAGACAAAAACTAGCTCTCAGGTCAAAAGGCACTCAATCAGCTACTGGGAAAAAGCAGAGGATGACTACAAGGAGTTATGCATCTAATGATGCAACTGGAATAATGTTCCAGTGCTGACATGGTCAGATGTGAAAGGAACATCTAAGGCTACACAATGCACATAACAGAAACATAGAACATGAATGAGGCAAAGAGAGAGAGAGAGAGAGAGAGAGAGAGAATACATAAATGCAACACTGGGCCCTCTACATTCACTGGGGTTAGGAGCTCAGGACTCCAACAAAAGTGGAAAACTGCAAATAATTTTTCAAAACCTACCATTCAATATAGTCATAAAGAAATTTGAGTTCCTACCATGGAAAGAGAAAAGGAGGAAATCAAAAGGTTTTGCACATGTTGATAATCAAGTGATCCAAGTACAAAAACAAGAATCTTAGCAGAATCAAACACTGTAGGAGAATTTGGCCTCAGATCAAGAAATCAAGCAAGAAAAGGGCTGCCGCAATTTTGTGAGGCCAACAATTTATTCATTGCAGTTTGGGTAACAAAACAGGCCGCTACATATGTGGGCATCGCCAAATGGCCAATATTGAAATCTAATTTGTTCCTTGTTAGTAGTGTGCTTTTAAGATAGCACCAACATATGGTGACTCCATCATAATGCTTTCTTGGCAAGAGTTATCCAGAGATTTGCCATTGCCTTTCTCTAAGGCTGAGATAGAAACTGAGAATGTTTGGCCTTACCAAGGCTGTCAAAACTCTGCTTTTGCAAGACCTGAGCAGAGCTCTTAGAGGTCCCTTATCCATGTGGTTGCCATTAGTCAAAGCTGGCTTGATGACAAACTACAAAAAGAAAAAGAAGGCCAAAAATAATTCTAGAAAGCTGACAAAACAAGGCACAAAACTGGGACTGGTGAAAATTCTTGTGTCTGTAAATTCTTGTGACCTGGCTTTCTTGACCTGTCAAAACTCACGAAGACATCTAGGTTGCTCATGGGGGCATTTTTCAGTGCTAGGGGCATTCAGTGGCAGAGGGCCAAGACATAAAAAGACATTGGGGGCCATGCAAAGTGTGCAGGACACATGTTGCCTGCCTCTGGCATAAAGGCAGAGTACTATTTCTTTGCTGTATCCTTCGGTGCCTCCTTTACCTACCAGTAGTATCCAGGTTCTGTTTATCTACCAAGCCTGCCATAAAGATTTGTGTAATTCTCTCTTAGAGCTCTCTAAGCCTGTGGCCATCATTGCACCTTGTGGCAGTGACTTCTAACAAATTAATTATATGGTGTGCAAAGAAGTACTGATCCGCAGTGACTTCATTATGGTCATTTATGTGTAACATGTAGTTTGCCCTTGGCAATAAAATAAAGACAACTTTATTAAGGCCAACCAGTCACAATGTCCTTAACATTCTGCAAATCACAGCATGACTCCAACTTTGCATTAACTATTATAATTCTCTGTTAATTACACATAATTGATTATAAAGCTACTTAGCAGTTCCTCTTCTTTTAATAAGCACAGCTGTTTGCCGTCCAGCTTTTGACAAGGAAAATTTTCTCATCTCTAATTTAGAAGTAATGCACTGTGGGGAAAATCCAGAGGGCTCTATGGATTCATGCTGTTTAATGTGTTTTGCCACACATAATGCCAGAAGACCTTTATTCAATCTTAAACAACGCTTAAAAGACATTTTACCCCCCATTAGACAGATCTCTATGGCTAATGAACTTTTAATAGCGTTAAAAACAATAACAAAAAAAAAAAAAAAACCAATGCCCCACCTTGTGCCTTAAAATAGGTTTGATTGAGATGTGCTGTTTTCCAAACATTAAACATATTAAATGCAATTGCGGTTCACTGCATTATGATTACTATGCTGCAGCCGGAACGTCTTGAATAATGTGAGCTAATGGGCTACTTTCCCCAGGTATGCCTGATGCAAAAGTCTTTTCTTTTACTAAGACAAAGACCACATTCTGCAAGATGTTCTCTGAAAAGTAACTCAGCAGAAGATCCCAGGTTCAGTTTCCAGCATCTTTCTTGTCTGAAACACCAGAGAGCTGTGGCCAGTCACTGTAGATCATCCCAAATTGGATAGGCTTAGGATAAGACATTTTCATATAATCATAGAAAATACTACCTTTCAAGATTGTTTGGATTATTTTGTCTCAGTACCTATGGATCACCAGCAATGTCCAGGATGCCAACAAAAGAAGCTCACTGTCGCTTTGTTTTATCCAGATCTTTGTTAATACGATGAACAAGCCAGCGGAAAAGGCGATCATATGTGGCTTTTGTATGGATCACCATGGTTCATGTTATGGGGCTGTGGAAAGATGATCAGTTGCCGCAGCACCTAGGAATGATGCTACCAAATGAGACCGAATAGGCCTCTTTGGGACCCATCTTAGGAGGAACATGGCATATAAATACATACATACATACAGCTGGTTGTTAGTCAGGATATGGAGGCCATAGATAAAAGCTGCTGGTGCTGTGGCAGAAATTAAGAAATGAATTGAAAGTATTCAGCATGCCTTTCTTTTTTCCTGTGTGTCCTGGGTGAGGATGGGGTTGGGTGGTAGGGTAGAAACTACAGGCCCAAACAGACAGGCCAAAATAAAGCTGCTTTGGGTCACTTTGGAGGCATGCTGTTTAAATGACACATGCACCCTAAGAGGCCAGAAGCTGCACCAAAGCTGTGGTCCAGTCCTTAGGCCTGGAGCGTGGCTTTGGTGTGGCTTCCAGCCTCTTAGGACTCATGCAGCATTTAAACAGCATACCTCCAAAGTGACCTGAAGCAGCTTTATTTTGGCCTGTCTGTTTGGGCCCAAAGAAAACAAACCTTAGCCACTTTCATAGAAAAAATGTCTCCTTTAAAATTTTAATTTAGCTCCAGCATGAACTGTTGTGTAGTATAGAACATTCTTGATAAGAGAAAACAATGGATTCTTTGCTCCTCTCCCCTTCATTTTTTAAAATATGCAATTGAATTCATTCCCTGAACCGAAACCTTAATAAATAAATAAATTGCACGGCAACAAAGCAGGCAGTATAATTTTGCTCGGAACAAAATATAATTTCATTCAGAAGGAACAACTGTGTGGTGAATACATTTGGTTTCTGGAAGAAAGGCAAACAAAAGAGTCAACCAAATCAGTCTGTGGCCAGTTCTGGCTGTCGCACGCATTGTGGAGAGCAGTCAGAGAGCAAGTAGGGCTGCCAAGGCATAAAAGTGAACTTTCTTAACATGAGCAAACAAGAGCAGCAGTAGTCAGGGATGCAAATGGCTAGTATCAGAATCTCTAGATGAAATGCCACTCAAAAGAATAATACCATCAACAGCAATAACAGCAACAGCAACGGATGAGTTGCTAGAAAACAGAATAAGGTGCAGAATCGAGCCTACATATTCAATAAAAACGGAAGAGCCTTCTAGGAAGGGGGAAGAGAAGGAGATCCAGATTGATCCAGAATGTGGAGCAGTAGTTCTGATGCAAACCCAGCTCTCATTTATGACAGTTACTCAATGCTCTGAATAGACATGATTGCTGGAAGGCCAAGAGAAAGTTGCAGTACATGTATTTCAATGTTGTCCTTTACTAAAATGTATTGATAAAATGCTGCTAGATAAAATTTTATACAAAAAGAAAAGTTTTATAAGAAAACCAGTGGGGCTGTTCACAACAGATAGTGAAAATTCATGGACCTTGTTGGCTAATTCTCTCCAGTATTTCACAGATTAAAACCAGGTGTAGCCATGGAATACCAGCATGTGGTCAAGACAGGAAAAAGTATTAAAACATATAAGCTAGGAGAAGCTGTGGAAGTTCACTTTTGCCTGAGTCTACTGGAAAGGGTAGGACTCTACCCTCTCTTGTCTTTTCCTACTACTAAATTAAGCACAAACTTCTTTTGCACTTTTAATTCAATTTGCACCAGTTTGAAGTAAGCCAAGGGCAAAGGAGAAAAGTGGGAAGGGAAAAAAACTGGGGCACAGAAAAAGCATCTGAAAAAGTGGGATGACAGAGGATTAATAGAGATTGTGACTGTCAAATTGGGACAAATATAGTATAGCGTACAACCCATTATAGCCCCTGCTTTTGAGGACTGGAAGCAACCCTTCCAGTCTCATCCCAAATGTGTGCATACAATGCTTTCATTAAAAATAACATCTGTGTCTTGGTGCATGAATACAAGCATGTGCAACAATGGCGGAATCTTTTTCTGACCACCCTGACAAAACAAAAATGTGTATTTGGCCTCTGTTAAGTTGATGTTCTTGCATTTACTTATGGTGAAGGGACTTTGGGAGCTGGCTATGTTTAACCTGGAGAAGAGATGGTTAAGAGGTGATATGATAGTCTTGTTTACGTATTTGGAGGGGTGTCACATTGAGGAGGGAGCAAGCTTGTTTTCTGCTGCTCCAGAAAACAGGACCCAGAACAATGGATGCAAGCTACAGGAAAAGAGATTCCATCTCAACATTAGGAGGAACTTCCTGACAGTCAGGGCTATTTGGCAGTGGAACACATTCCCTTGGAGAGTGATGGAGTTTCCTTCTTTGGAGGTCTTTAAACAGAGGCTGGATGGCTATCTGTCAAGCGTGCATTGATTGAGAGTTCCTGCATGGCAGGAGGTTTGACTGGATGGTCCTTGTGGTCTTTTCCAACTCTGTGATGATATGATCTGCTACTTGTTTTCAGGCACACAGACAAAACACCTCTCCTATATTCATTTTTTAAAGACAAAATTTCAGGTGGACAGAGTATTGAATGTATATCAGTCTTGTATGTCTTGTGCTCTATCATACTATTATTTGCAATATCTACTATATAAGGAAGGAAAGCATTTATTTGGAGGTATCTGATCAAACCGTACTCATGCTGATGTGCATGTCTGTAAAAAAAAAATTACTGCAGTGCAGTCCATTTAGATCTGCCTTTAAAAAGTGTTTAGAGACTAAAATTGACACAGATTAACATTCTGACCTGTCCTACTGATGTGGGAGTGTGTGTGTGTGGACTGGGAAGCGGGATGAAGAATGAAAGAGGTCAGCCAAAGAAGCAGGTGGGCTTCTGCTGGTGACCTTCCCTTTCTGGCAGGGCTCCTGTGCCTTTCACAGCTGTGTGACAGAGAGAAATCCAGCCATTTCCTCTTCACTGCATTTGCAGACAGCTGTGAAAGGCTTAAGCTCTGCCAGAGGAAAAATAAGTTGGCAATGGTACGGATTTCTGATGCCCCCTCACTTAATGCATATGTTTCAAATGTTTCTGATTCACAGGAACACTCTCTATTTTCTGGTGTCTTTCCCAGGCAAATTGTTCTCCATGGTTGCCCTTATTAGCAGTGAAAGCTTGCACATGTTTGCTCAGGTATGAGGATGGGGAAATTTTCATCTGGTGTGCAGTTCAAATATGTCTATCCTTATTTTCATATGCAAAATGAAATGGCCAACAGAGTTACGCCTGCATGTTTTCTGTATTGTGAGATACCGCATGGTAGCTGTAACAGGGAAACCATGAAGAGTAGCCTGTGGACTGGGACATTCAAGCAAGATAAAATATGTTTCTTTTTAAATTTGGCCTGAATTCGCATGTTTTACCTCTACACTACCAAAATATTCCTGATGCAAAAACATGGAGACTTCTTGAGGAATCCATTGTTCTCTGCCTACAAAGAGGCCTGTGACCTCACTGGAATGGAGAGATACTGGATTGAAAAAAGAGATGTCCCTGTTGAGATGCAAATGGACCTTAAATTTCCTGGAATTTGAAACTATTGCTTCATGGCTAGAAAGAGGAGGACCCTGCCTGCAAAAGATATCCTCCCCAGAATACCATCTTTATTGAGGACTGAAACAACATGCAGGCATCTGACTACACTTCCAGGTTGCACAAAGCCAGTCCTGCCCTGTCCAGTAGCCTATAGAGCTATTGGAGGGTAACACAGAGCTGAATTATGTGTGTATGTAAGAAAAAATAGGATACTGTACTAATGTATGCATTGCAATGTACACATTTTTGTCATTAACTAAAGAATGCATATAAAGTGCATATTTCATTCATATTTTTTGTTATTCAGCTTTTTAAGTTTATTCGCAGTTTGATGTGTACTGTATTTATCCAAAACACAATTGAGAATTTGCAACCTGTAAATTGCCAAGACAATTTTCTATATTTTGTTTTACCATGTAAGCCAGAAAGTGTTTCCTCCTTCTTTTGTAACATTAGCAGAGCCTTCCAAAGACTAGAGCAATAATTATTGCTGCACCTTCAACCTCCACTGAAGGTTTCAAGCTAAGATTTTGGTTCAAATTGCTTCCTTACTCTTTGTGTTCTCTTGTATGGAATGACCCTCCAGCATCATTTTAAGAAGATAGTCAAACTTAAACTCAGCTAAAGTGGGTCATCATGAGCTGAACTGGAGCATCTCTCTAACTCATTAATGTTTCTAACCCATTAGATTTTAACAAAGGTAATTATGTAGTCAGCTTTATTATCTAAGCAGAAGTGTCACACATATAAAGAAGTCTAAGGAAGAAATCATGACATGAAGGAAATATAGGAACACTTTCCTCTCACTGACATCCTTTGAGACGAAGTTTCACATTCTGATTTTTTTGCAGGTCAACAATATCTTTTTTCCAATCATTTTTGAATATCCCATCCTTAGAATGAATCTCTATGCAGGTATTGGTTTTTCCATAGTGAAGAAGTTAGAATGAATGCTCTAATTCTATTCACTAGAACTTTGCCATCCTTGTCAGCTTGCATCAATAAACTCTCCCCAAAATTAGTGTCCCCCCATACCCCCACCTGTTTGTTTATTATTTTAATTTTATTTATAACATTGATTTATAAATAGGTTTACTATATCCCACTTCTTCTTCCCATTTGAGCATATAATTACATATTATGTAAATGACTGTAATTTGCCTTCTAAGTATGGAAATTCATCATATTAATTGTTGCATTTTTTAAATTCCACTATGTTTCATCCTCTGTACAATTTTTCAATAGTTGTGATGACTCTGAAAGAATCAGTACTGAACTTGTAAACAGGAGATCTCTGTTGGGTCCTGGAATTCACCATGAAATGTCTGAAATGGAAAGGATGAAATGTCTGGAAACCATATTCAATGAGGAGCGAACTGAGTATGCTGATCCTGGAGAAGGGAAGGTTAAGAGGCGATATGGTATGATAGCTCCATTCAAATATTTGAAGAGATGTCATATTGAGAATAGAGTAAGCTTGTTTTCTGCTGCTCCAGTTACTAGGATATGGATCAACAGATGCAAAATACAAGAAAAGAGATTCCACTGAAACATTAGGAGGAACTTCCTGACATTAAGAGCTGTTTGACAGTGGAACATGCTCCCTCTGAATGCGGTAGAGTCTCCTTTTTTTGGAGGTTTTTAAACAGAGGCTGGATGGCCATCTGTTGGGGGTGCTTTGGTTGTGTATTCTTGCATGGCAGGGAGTTGGACTTGATGGTTCTTGAGATATCTTCCAACTCCATGATTCCATGATTCTTCATTTGCTCCACTTCACTCCCTTGCCTCCTTGCTTAAAGAATTCACTTCCACTTTTACTCTGTCCCTCACCTTACCTTATAACCTCATAATCATAATATGTCTGCCCTTACGTCTTGCACGCCAATGCTCACCCTATGCACTCCTTTCCTCTCCTACTCCCTTCCTCAGCTCAATTCTTGTCCTCACTTGCATCTTGCACTCACACCATTCACTTTCTTTTCTCTCCTACTCCATCCATCAGCTAGTTCACAATTCCTCACTCCCTTGTTTCTTACATAGACATGAAGGTTTAGCCCCGCATCATGCTAGGACACAGATGTTTATCACACTATGCTCTTAAAGAGCTACTATTCCAGTGTGACTCCTCTAGCAGCCTCCTGTTGCATGCTGGGATTGGCAGTTTTAAGGAGCTGAACTTCTCTGCCTGAGAATTCTAAATACCCCTCCTTAAAACTGCCAATCCCAGCATGCAACAGGAGGCAGCTAGAGGAGTCACACTGGAATAGTACCTCTTTAAGAGCTCGTCTGATAAACACCACAGTGATGCAGGGCGGGAAATCACCAATGTAGACAAGGCTCAAGGGAAAGGAAAATGCGTTCCTCTCCATTTACAGAAATGGACTAAATTGGCAGTTGAATCTTCTTTTCCAAGAGAGGGAAAAGGCCAAGGAATGAGTCCGGAGGAACAGATGGAAGTCTATCAGGGTTGCCCTAGAACATATGTCACCTGATGCAATTGCCTAACTTTGCCTAATGTTAGGGCTGGTTTGGAGGAAGAATTATGTAGCAGTAGAAATAAGCAATAATTCTTGACCCATTGCTACTCTTAATATAGTTGATTCTCTTTAAAGAACAACGAGGCAATATAACTCTCTTCTGTATTTCTCATATTAATAATGAAGCTGAGGAACTATAAGTAATCCATATTTTCCCCTAGAAATGGCCTGCATAGTGAGGGTCCAAGCTCCATTCTTTATGCTGCATTCCTTATTATTATTACTCATTAAAGAACTGGCAAATAAATTACAGAAAGCTTTTATAAGCTGATTTCTTATTAATTCCGCATTTTCTGCAACAGGTTGTTAAATTAATGAATCAAAGAAATAAAAAATGCCTGCTAATTTAATTACATGATTATTACTACACCAGTATTTGTTTTAGTAACATATAATCATCAGAACAGTTGTTTTATTTTGTGCCTTTTATGTAAATGACTTTACAATAAGTATTTGCATAATATTTTCATCACAGTTTCTTTTTTTCCCCTTTTGGCATATGTCTAAGATTTTGTTTCTAATTTTGCATAAAATATTAGTAAAAAGAAGGAAAGAAAACATTGACATAATTATAATTTTTCTTACTTATTCTTAATCATTCACAATGCTGAACAAATTAGATTGAACATATTTGGATAGAAGATATAGTCCATCCAGGAACACCAAACACTCAATATCTTCAAAATCTTCAAGCACAATAATCTCCAGCAGAGTAGAGAGTTAAAGGCATGCATGTTAAAAATACATACATTAGCTGGTTGAATAGGATTAGATACAGATTGTATTTGATATGTTCTTCAATATCATGGGGATGATGGAAAGTCATCTGGCCTTATTTTACAGCCCCTGAAATCTCCCAGGCCCAATCGTCTGATAAATATTATTCATAGGTGACTTCTCTGGCAAGCAATGGCTCAAAACTGCACACTCCTTCAAATCCCAGAGTGTTCCTCAAAAATATGCTAAAAACTTGCTAAAAAATGAATCTAGAAGAAATGTGACATCATGTCTAGACAGTTATCCCAAATAATGTACATGAGGATAGGACTGCAAATGTTGAGATTGGATTGTATGCAGAGTAGCCTTGCATGATCCCAAGTTTTATTCAATGTGTTATAGTTCTTTACGTGAGAATTGAGAAGATCTCTTCTCACATAGCTTGACCTTAATCTGCAAACAGCTGCAGCTAAGGGATGGATTCTAGTTGTTGGCTGGCCCAGCAAGATGTCTTCCAAGGAATGCCTGGCCTAGGAATGGCAAGCTCTGGGGTTTGGGGTTGGATACTAAAATACTTAAAGCAGTGATGTCCAACCTCCGGCCCTCCAGGTGTTTTGGACTTCAGCTCCCAGAATCCCAGACCATAGCCAAAATGGCTGAGGCTTTTGGGAGCTGAAGTCCAAAAATACCTGGAGGGCTAGAGTTTGGACATCACTGACTTAAAGTAACTGGAAATACCCAAGGTCCTGGGAATGGCAACAAACTATCCCCATTGCATAATCCAGCCAAAATTCATTCCATCTACCATGTTATTTCCTTGAAAATGGCCAATGCTGACCAATGAATGATTAGAAGTGTAAATTTACAGCGCTTTATAAATAAAGGTTAATAATAATAATAATAATAATAATAGAAGTGTAATGGAGCAGATATCCATGCTGAAATGGAAGAAGGTGAAGGGAAAAGACAAAGCCATCTTATGCATAGTCTCATTAATGAATGTCCCAGTGATGTGACTTTAGCACATACACATATCCTTATGTGGATCAGGAAGAGAGGAGGGAAAATACAACTCTGGCATAAGAAACTGTATTTTCTTCACTTTATTATCAGCTTTACTGGATGAGTTTATTGGGCATGTAATGGATCAACGTTGAGGATCATTGTTAAAAGAAGTTACACATATGATAGTTTGGGAGGGAGAAATTTGTTAAATTTAGTTTCTCATTTTTATGTGAGCTTTTTTAATACTATTTCCACACTAGTTTTCTTCTTTAAGAAGTTCCTATATGCATATACTCTGATTTAATGTCAATTGGGCATTTTTGCCACTAATTTACCATTTTATGCAATTTTCTTTACTATGTATTCTTTTTTGGACAATTTGTACTAGAAATTCAGAGAACTGTAAAAACTGGCTCATAATTGCATTCTGGCTCATAGTTCAAGAAATTTAAACTTGGTCAGTCTATATCAAAATACAAAATTAACAAAATCTCCTACATTTCCAACAATACAATACATTGCTATGGGGGAATTTTATGATCAAAATGACTCTAGGGGCCATTTGGACAGAGCCCTTGTTGGGATTTCAAGAGGAGGCAGGTCCTGCTATAGAAAGTATTTGCTTCTGACTCATGATGTGATGTACTCAACATGGAAATGCATCATTTAAGAAGGGAACTAAACAAGTGTCACTCATTAAACAGATTCGTTTTAAATATAGGATTCAATTACAGTTACATCTCCAAATCAGCTGTAGGCTTTGATCACTTGCTTTTATGCTGAAAGCAGTACATTGCTGAAAGAGAAACTTTGTCTCTGCTGTGGGAGATGTTATTGCTATTAATCTATTTAATTAGGGAGGAAAACACAACAAATTACTCTTAATAAGCCTTTTAGACAGGATTTGTTTTTAATCTATGGATTCATTTATACCTATTCATATTAATTATTTTCCAAATTAGATTAGTATTCCAGACACACTTTGAAATGACCTTTATTTGTCAACTGAGATGTGCAGAACAGAAGTATGCCTCCCATCTTTCTGACCCTGAAGAGAACAGTGTTTACAAAAGGGACCTTTTCCACATCTCCCTTCCCTCTGCACCTTTCCTACATTCCCAAAACTTTGTTCCAGGAGGTTGGAGGCACCTTGGGAATACTGTGGGCCATGGTGCAAGAGGAGCAGATGAAGAAGGAGGTAACAGAAAGGAGAGGCAATTTAGGATCCAGGTAGTATTTAGAGATCCTCATCCTCATTCTAAATGAGGTAGCACATCTCCATTCAAGTGGCATCACTGCTGAAATTCTCCTCTACCTCTGACAGGGTCATGCAAATTTTGTTCAGAAATTGTAATATTGGAAACATTATTTATTAGAAGGTCAAACTTGTCTCCACTTCTTGTATCTCTTGATTCCTTGACTACAGGTGGCACTGGTGCCAGATGTCCGCGTTACTAGACAAGGTCCAGTACTAGACTTTGTTGCTAGACAAAGTCCATGCCTACTAGAACAGGTCCATTTATCGGTTCAGTTTAAAACAGTACAGTCTTTTCAACCCATTTGTTAAACTTTCTGTTTTAAAAGCCAGTTGTCAACCTGACGTTTCGTCAGCATCTGTGACTGGCATCTTCAGAGAAGATGTGAGTCAGAGATGCTGATGAAATGTCAGGAATAAACTCTTCTAGAACATGGCCACATAGCCCAAAAAACCCCACAAAAAACTATGGATGCTGGCCATGAAAGCCTTCGACTTCACAGGTCTTTATCTTGTTCTTCCCTTCATCTTGCTGGATAACCTAGTGACTAACGTGAACTGGACTGACTGCCTTGCAGCTCTTTACCTTACAACCACCAGATTCTTGGATCACCTGCACTGTTCTAACCTTATTGATAGCATCACATCTGATTTATTAGACCGTGCTATGAAACATCTCATAGAAACAGTGAGATTCAATCAGTCTTTAAAGGATGCATATTCCAAGAGTGTTTCCTTTTGGGCAGCCATCCCTGCCATATTCTTAAGGGCAAAGAAGATTAGAGTAGAGAAAAGGGACATTCTCAGGAGTAAAGTCTGTAAATTACATAACCCTCTGTCTGACTATGCACTCCTTTCTCTTTCTCCTTTCTCATGGATTGGAATGACTTTATGGTGGATGGATGGGAATATGTTTTATTTTTTCTCCTTCCTTTTTTCCAGTTAGCAAAAATGGTAAATATGGAGTGTCAGCAAATTCTTAGAGTTCCTACACACACACACACACACACACACTGATCTTAGAGTACTGGCAAAGCATTTACAACATTCTGGAAACTTCACTTATCTACATTTATCACTGTCAGCTGAAAAGAATATAACCAGAGCCAAGAGGAGTTTTACAAAAGCTATGAAAAGAGAAAGATAGAAGAGGACAGTGAAACAAGGGAACAGATTTAAAATAAATCTTTTGAAGCAAGATTTCTGGAATGTAGATCTGATTCCTGACCTATATTCCTATTATGTTTGAAAGTAAAGACTTCTGACCTGATTTTGGACGATCTCCATTTGATTCAACATCACCACAGTGTGACAGAAAACAAAAAAGGCATATAAAACTTAGCACATGCGTAGAAGTACAAGGCCTTGCTGGCTATCTATTTCTTCTGGGTACAACTTTAGATGGAGATACTGGCTCAGATTCCAACAGTTAATACCATGTAAAACAGTTGAATCATTTGACGTTGAGGTTTATCACACTAGTGAGATCCCGCAGGAAAACGGGAGTTAAACAAGAGTTAAGATAAATTCAAATTTGAACAGAACTTACAAATTTGGGAAGTTTATCACACTGAATTGCTGCTAAAACGAAATAACACAAAGTTAATCCGCAGTTAAAGCAGAGAAAACTAGAAGGTTTTTAAATTCGGTATCTCCACCTACCATCAATCAAATATTAAGTGAGAAATGTACAGCAAACTATTTCATCTCTATACAGTACAATATACTGGCACTTAACTTTTTCACTTAAAAACACCCTAGTATATTCTTAACTATGAAAAAAGTCCTTCCCATAAGTTCTTACATGTTGTTCTCATGCCTGTGCTGAATATCTCTCTATCTACCTTTCATCAAATATTAGATGAGAAGTGAACAGCAAACCATTTCATTTCTATACAATACAACACCTGCTAAAACAGTTTTGTCGTGAATCTGGTATGTTGGGGCACCCACAAAGGTACAATTTTAGGGAACAAAAGTGGATGAAATTGGAAAATAGATGAGCAGACACACAATCCTTCTGAGTTATGGAGAGCCTCAGAAAAGGCATCATAGATATCCTATTGACTTGGAGCAGCTGATTCCAGTATTATATATATATATATTTATGCATTTTGCTTCTCTAAAGAGTTCAGAAGTTCCTGTGGGGAAAAGGGAGAACTATTTTGGTCTATATTTCAGTGCGCTATCTAATTTGCACTTCCCAGACTAATATGTATACTGGAACACACTTATCTTTCAGACTGTCTTTTTCTCTGAATATCATAATGCAGTCCTCTAAAAAGTGGCTGGTGCATAAAATGTGTATATTAGGGAAAGATGCATAGAAAATATGCAAGAGACTGCTGTGCATGAAAATAAATTCAAACGTTGTGCATTCTTTTATATTAGGAGGCTGATAGACATAGAATAGACATATGACTGACTTCACAGAAAAAGGAAACAGACAAGTTATGGGATGATTCATTCATCCCTGCTACATTACATGCACATGACAGTTACATCTATCTATCTATCTATCTATCTATCTATCTATCTATCTATCTATCTATCTAT
>NC_056527.1:126236199-126241645 GCF_019175285.1 Sceloporus undulatus | reverse complement strand
AATAAGGTAAGGCTAAACAACAACTACCCCAACAAACACACAAATTAAATGTTTACAACTGGACTGGGGTAGGTGAAACAGGTCCTTGATGCCCACTGGTAGCCACTATGACACAGTGACATTGTATATCCATGAAAGTGTGTATCAGTGAAATATCTGGCCCTTTGCAGAGTTTTGATAGTACAATAGTTGTTGCTAATGGAAATCTTCTTATCTTTCAAATGTTTCCAAAAGCGAAGGGAAACGCTGCTTGAAATTCATTTGGACACATCTGTCTGCCTTTGCTAAAAATGACAAATAAAAATGGATAAGCTCTATCCACTATTGATTTTCTACTTATTATGGACAAAGCTTTTGAAATACAAACAGTATGAAGTTTGCTTCAGACTAAAGACCTTTCTGGCCCACTTTTTTTTTTTTTTTTTCTGGCAATGACCAGCCAGATGCCTAAGAGACAGGAGGGTTGTAAGACACTGAGTCCATCTCAACTGTATTTTGCAAACCAAGGTTCAAGAAAGCAACAAAAGCGCTCTCTCTCTCTCTCTCTCTCTCTCTCTCTCTCTCTCTCTCTCTCTATATATATATATATATATATATATATATATATATATATATATGGAGAGAGAGAGAGAGAGATAGACCCTTGCTGCAGAAAGAACCAGAGTGATCCATGCTAAGTTGCCATGTAAGTTCAAGGGAATTTATTCACATGCAATCCCCATGAGAGCCTGACCGCTTTTAGTTCAAGCCAGGTCAGTACAGTGAACAGTGCACTCACTGCTATGAATTTCTCTGGCACTGTTTTATTCATTTATAGAATCATAGAATCATAGAGTTGGAAGAGACCACTAGGGCCATCCAGTCCAACCCCATTCTGCCATGCAGGAAATCTATATCAAAGCATCCCTGACAGATGACCATCCAGCCTCTGTTTAAAGACCTCCAAGGAAGGAGACTCTATCACCCTCCGAGGAAGGAGTGCATTCCATTGTCGAACAGCCCTTACTGTCAGGAAGTTCCTCCTAATGTTCAGGTGGAATCTCTTTTCCTGTAGCTTGCATCCATTGTTCCTGGTCCTGTTCTCTGGAGCAGCAGAAAACAAGCTTGCTCCCTCCTCAATATGACATCCTTTCAAATATTTAAACAAGGCTATCATATCACCTCTTAACCTTCTTTTCTCCAGGCTAAACATCCCCAGCTCCCTAAGTCGTTCCTCATAGGGCATGGTTTCCAGACCCTTCACCATTTTTGTCACCCTCCTTTGGACACGCTCCAGTTTCTCAATGTCCTTTCTGAATTGTGGTGCCCAGAACTGGACACAATATTCTAGGTGGGGCCTGACCAAAGCAGAATACAGTGGCACTATTACTTCTCTTGATCTAGACACTATACTTCTATTGATGCAGCCTAAAATAGCATTGGCCTTTTTAGCTGCCGCATCACATTGTTCACTCATGTTCAACTTGTGGTCTACTTGAACTCCTAGATCCCTTTCACACGTAGTTTCATTCAGCCAGGTGTCACCCATCCTATATCTGTGCATTTTATTTTTCCTCCCTAAGTGCAATACCTTACATTTCTCTGTGTTGAATTTCATTTTGTTAGCTTTGGCCCAGCTTTCTAGTCTATTCAGGTCATTTTGAATCTTGATCCTGTCCTCTGAGGTATTAGCTATTCCCCCTAATTTGGTGTCATCTGCAAATTTGATAAGTATGCTCCCAATTCTGTCATCCAGGTCATTGATAAAGATGTTGAATAGCACTGGGCCCAGGACAGAACCCCACTGGACACCCCACTGGTCACTTCTCTCCAGGATGAAAAGGAGCCATTGTTGAGCACCCTTTGGGTTCGGCCGGTCAACCAATTACAGATCCATGTAACAGTTCCTTTGTCTAGCCCACATTTTACAAGCTTCTTTGCAAGAATGTCATGGGGAACTTTGTCAAAGGCCTTACTGAAATCAAGATATACTATATCCACAGCATTCCCTTCATCTACCAAGCTGGTAATTTTATCAAAGAAAGAGATTAGGTTTGTCTGGCATGACTTGTTTCTCTGAAACCCATGTTGACTTTTTGTGATGATGGCATTGCCTTCTAGATGTTCACAGACTCTCTGTTTAATGATCTGCTCCAGAATCTTTCCTAGTACTGATGTCAGACTAACTGGACGATAATTGTTGGGATCCTCTTTTTTCCCCTTTTTGAAGATGGGGACAACGTTTGCCCTCCTCCAGTCTGTTGGGATCTCTCCTGTTTTGCAGGAGTTTTCAAAGATTATTGCCAATGGCTCTGATATTACATTTGCCAGTTCTTTTAATACCCTTGGATGGAGTTCATCTGGTCCCGGAGACTTAAATTCATTTAGATTAATAAGGTGTTCCTCTACTATCTCTTTACTTATTCTGTGCTGAAATTCCCCTATTCTGTCCTCTGCTCCATTATCCTCAGGTTGAGCACCCTTTTCTTTTTCTGAGAAGACTGAGGCAAAGAAGGTGTTGAGTAATTCTGCCTTTTCTCTGTCTTCTGTTAGCATCTTGCCATCTTCTCCACGCAGTGGCCCTACCATTTCCTTCTTCTTCCTTTTGCTGCGGACATATCCAAAAAAGCCCTTTTTGTTGTTCTTAACCTCTCTAGCAAGCCTGAGTTCGTTCTGCGCTTTAGCTTTTCTGACTTTACCCCTACAAATGCCTGCTATTTCTTTGAATTCCTTTTTTGTGATTTCCCCCTTTTTCCATTTCTTATACATGTTCCGTTTCAAACTTAGCTTGGTTGAAAGTTCCTTAGTCATCCATCCTGGTTTCTTGAGACACCTCCCGTTTTTCTTTCTCACTGGAACTGTTTGAAATTGTGCCTTCAGTATCTCCCTTTTGAGAAAGTCCCATCCGTCCTGAACGCCTTTATCTTTTAGTATTTCTGACCATGGAATTGCCCTCAATACTTCTCTAAGTTTACTGAAATCCGCTCTCCTAAAGTTTAGGATGCGTGTCTGACTATGCCTGGCTTCTCCTTTCCACTGTATTACAAACTCCAGGAGAACATGGTCACTTCCACCTAAGGATCCCACCACTTGCACCCCATTAACCAAGTCATCCTTGTTGGTTAGGATCAGATCTAAAATAGCTGACCCCCTTGTTGCCTCTTCCACCTTTTGGACCATGAAATTGTCTTCCAGGCAAGTGAGGAATTTGCTAGGCCTTGAGGATTTTGCTGAGTTTGACTTCCAGCAAATATCAGGATAGGCACTACTACATCTCTCTTTTCTGACTGTGTGGTCATCTGTTCTAGAAAGATATCATCCAATTCCTCTGTCTGACCTGGGGGTCTGTAGTAGACTCCCACCCTAACATCCTTGTTGTTTCCCTCCCCTTTGATTCTTATCCAGATGCTCTCCACCTGGCTTCCATGATTGATGTCCAGGATCTCTTCACTGGTGTAAATATCTCTGACATATAGTGCTATTCCTCCTCCTTTCTTGTTTGGCCTATTTCTCTTTAAAAGGTTATACCCCTCTATTTCCACATTCTAATCATGAGACTCATCCCACCAGGTTTCAGTGATGCCTATTATATCATATTTGCTTTGTTGTACTAGGAGTTCGAGTTCATCTTGCTTATTTCCCATGCTCTGTGCATTAGTGTAGAGACATCGCAGATCATGGTTCCCTTTTACTTGCTGCCTGTGCAAGTTTTTTTGCCTCCCACTGTTGGGTCCTTGCACTGTTTGCCTTGTCTCCTCTATGTCAGTTTGACTATTTTCGCCATCCCTTTCGCCTTCCTTAATATTGTCTCCCTTCCCCTCGGAACTCAGTTTAAAGCTCTCCTGATCAAGTTCTTGAGACTGTTGGCAAAAACATTTCTTCCAACTGGCGTGAGATGCAACCCGTCTGTTGCAAGAAGTCCCTCCTCATGGAACCGCAGCCCATGATCGAAGAATCCAAATCCTTCTCGGCGGCACCATCTGCGAAGCCAGTTGTTCACATCCGCGATTTTCCTCTCCCTTCCTGGACCATGCCCTTCAACTGGCAGAAGAGACGAGATTACAACCTGTACATCCATTCCTTTCAGCTTCCCACCAAGCGCCTCGAAATCCCTTTTGATGTTCTGAATGCTGTGTCTTGCAGTATCATTAGTTCCCACGTGGACCAAAAGGAAGGGGTATTGGTCAGTAGGCTTGACCAGTCTTGTCAGCCTCTCTGTCACATCACGGATCTTTGCACCTGGAAGACAACACACCTCTCGAGACATCTTGTCAGGCCTACAAATCACTGCTTCTGTACCCCTCAGCAAGGAGTCCCCCACTACGACCACACGCCTCCTCCGAGGCTTAGCAGCGACTGTTCCCTCGGGTGAGACTCTCAGGCTCCCCTGCTCTGTCCCTGAAGTCTGTCCATGCTGCTCTTCTTCATCCTCCTTGATAAGGGAAAGAGCTTCAAATCGATTCTCTAGCTGCAAACTCCCCGAACAAAAAAAAAAAAAATTCTTGGCTTACTTCTCTTTGTGACATTCCTCCAGCTGTCTGCCTCCTCTGTTTGGCAAGTGACCTCTTCCACCCTAGCATCTTCCTCTGCGTGGTACTCATCCAAGATGGTTAGTTCTATTGTGTCCAGGAAATCCTCTTGTTCCCTAATATGCTGAAGTGTAGCTACTCTGGACTCCAGCTGCTGCACTTTCTCCTCCAAGAGTGCTACCAACTTGCACTTGGTGCATGTGAAGTTCTCGACTTCTGTAGGCAAGAAGAGAAACATCCCACAAGAGTTGCAAGATCCCTTGTTGTCCATACTGCAAAGTCTTTAGTAATGAATATAACGGTCAATCTACTGGGAATACTTCTTTAAAGGAATGTACTGGCTGTTATGTTACACTTAAAGGGAAGGTTCTGTTTCAATATCTGATTCTAACCTGATGCCACTTGAGCAGAGTTGTTGAGTTAAAGAACTACTAAAATTCGGCACGCGGCTCTGGAAATTGGTATATAAAGCTAGTCTGCTAGCTCCGCCCCCTTGTGACTCACAGATGTGACTCACAGAAGCTCCACCCCTTCAGCACGAGCACACGGTCTCAAGCACACGGTCCCAAAATGGCTGCCAAGCAGCTCCTCTCCTTCTCCTCTCTCTGGCCGGACTGCTCTGGAAGGCTCTGGAAGTTGGTATATAAAGCTAGTCTGCTAGCTCCGCTCCCTTGTGACTCACAGAAGCTCCACCCCTTCAGCACGAGCACACGGTCTCAAGCACATGGTCCCAAAATGGCTGCCAAGCAGCTCCTCTCCTTCTCCTCTCTCTGGCCGGACTGCTCTGGAAGGCTCTGGAAGTTGGTATATAAAGCTAGTCTGCTAGCTCCGCCCCCTTGTGACTCACATATGTGACTCACAGAAGCTCCACCCCTTCAGCACGAGCACACAGTCTCAAGCACACGGTCACAAAATGGCTGCCAAGCAGCTCCTCTCCT
>NC_056527.1:126167668-126236189 GCF_019175285.1 Sceloporus undulatus | reverse complement strand
TCTCCTCTCTCTGGCCGGACTGCAATTTACATTGATCTTTGACCTGCATCACAATACAGGCATGTAAACATGCCCTAAAACTGCCATCTGGAATATCATTTTAAAAAGCAACAACCAACCAACCAAACTAAAAGCCAGCTAGCATATATCATATGAAGGAGTTAGTGTGTAGTGGTTTGAGCATTGGACTATGACTCTAGAGAGCGGGGTTCAATTCTTCACTTGGCCATGGAAAGCCACTGGGTGTCCTTGGGTGAATCACAGACTCTGAGGCCCCAGAAAACCTTGTGACAGGGATGCCATAAGTCAGAAACTTCCTGGGTACCAGTTCACACCATGCATCTGAGCAAGTAAAGCTAGCCTATGAAACCTTATGCTACAACTTCTTTCACATGTTTAGTCTTACAGGTGCCACAGATATCTTTGTATACTAGGTAATAACAGTTCTCCCTTTAGACAAAAGAGTCAATTTTCTGTAGGGCAATTCTTACAGGAAATTGTGGTCAGTAGCTTCCCTTTCAAGGGTATGGTGAACCTGCTCTGGATTTTGTCCCAGACTTTAAAGGAGTTGTATAAGATGCTGACCCCCATCTTTTTTAAAAGCCTTGTAAACATAGAGATGCTTCACCATATTCCTGACTTGGAAGCTGCTGGTCATCATTGTCTGCAGACTTGCAGTTCACCTTTTGAGAGGGAATATTATTAGGTGAAGTGCACAGATTTTTAGGATTAGAATTGTTCCCAACAGTAATCTAATCTAAGCGTATGGAGAAAATTGCTGAGTTCCTAACAGATGGCCATGTAAACTCTGTTTAAATTTGTCTGATAAAGGAGAGCCCACATTGCACCAAGGGGATCCATTCTGTTGTCAAGCAGCTCTTAGGAGCTGTTAGGAATGGATCCAGACCCATAGATTTGCACTGATATGAAATGCCTGTTGAATATCAGCCTTTTAAGGATTATACCAGATGGGGAAGGGGGAGGGAGCAACCCATTTAGGAAACTTCTATTCCAACTAGGGGCATGAAAACACTATTCATATTGCATACAAAACGAAAGTTCCTCTTTAATATTGGAGCTGGTCAGGCTATTACTCATTTCATGGTATTGTTAATGGCTGGCTGCCCCTCCCTTTGTTATTTTCTTGAGGAGGCATTAACCTTGCTGGCTGTAGCGCTTATTTAATCTTCTTTTGTTTTGCTTTCCTTGTTCAACACCTTGGTTTAAGAATCTCCAGGGGCAGCAGATTAATGGACCTTCAGTGTTCCATCCTGAGCCCTGAAATGGATCACAAATTTTTGCTTTATTTGATTCAGTATAATTTAAGCTAGTGTCTCAGTATTTGAGGATTCCCCCCCCCCTTTACACCCACCAGTATGAAGCTGCATTTGCAAATATTTGCTATCTGCAAGGCTGAATAGAGACTGCCAATGCAAACTCTCGGAAGTGTTTGCTGTTCCAAAGTCACAGAGCCAGCTCCTGTTTTGAGGTGAAGGGCATGCAAAGGGTATTTTGATGGCCTCTGTATGTCGGGGAGTCCCTTATGTGGGGGATCCATTCCAAATCCCCCCCCCCCCCCGCATAAGAGAAATTCCACAGATGCTCAAGCCCCATTAAAGATAATGGGACTCATATCTGCGGCAGCTGATGGCAGTGCGCAGTGTGCGCCATGGGTGCACACACCATTACTTTTTCCAGTGTGCACCGCTGCTACTTCCAGCACAACTTCCAGCATATGCTGGAAGCTGCATAAGACATGCCCACATATGATGCAGGTGCTCTGTATAAGGTATTTGTGGATATGGAGGGTGAAGGGTATATTCAGGGTCCTCCTGATTTAAAAAACATAGGATTCCTTAACATGTATGACCAACTTAAACCTTGCACTTTTTAATATAAAAAACACATATTCGTTATGAAGTATGAAAAGATACAGAGTGTGTTATCAGTCTTCTGAAAAGCTCAGAAGCAACAGATGGGAAAGTACCAACTTGTTCTGTTCTTTACTTGTTAAACTTCTAAACAACACTGAAACAAAACAAGACACATCCCAAGAGTTACTCTGTTGTGCAGAATGACAAAGGCTTACTTCCATCAGACTTGATCCAAACTTATGGTAAGGGCTTTTGCTCTTAAATTAATAATAACTGTGCTATAAGAGTAATTGAAAGCCGCATAAAATATGGATTTGGGACTTTGCCTATTAATAATGAACATATGGATTTGATGAAGGTTTTCAAGTATTCTGTCCCAAGTATTACTCCTGTGGTTACTGTAATATTAAAATACGTAACATTTGTGATGCAATCCCATCATATGATTAGGATTAACAGGGTAGTCCTATTTTCTAAACTGTCATGGCAGTGTTCCACTGCTATTTAAAAATGGATTAGAAAGTTGTCTGTCAGAGCTGGAGTTCAAATCCCAGTGTGAAGAGGAAGTTTCTTTGATAATTGTTTCCTTGAGCTGTTCTTGTCTGGCATATGATGTGCAAATTTGGACTGCAGAAGAATTATAGCAAAGCTAGGGGTGGAGCAGGAGACTATTGGTTATATCTGTAAAACATCAGTCAAACATAGAATGAAAAAGGTTCCTTGCATCCCCAGACAGTTAATTGAAATTCCACTGGAGGCCATCAGAGAGGCTTCCAAACCTCTTTCAGTAATGTATATCCCACTGAAAAGAAGTCGCTCAAAATGGATTACAAAGAGAAAGAAAAAAGATTTTTAAAGAACAAACTAAATACGACAACAATGACAAAAAATACTTTAAGAAAACCTGAACTAACAAAATTAAGCAACACAAAAATCAAGCAGTAAGAGGGTCAAAACTCAAAGAGAAATGTGTGCACTGCTGCCAGGATGCAGACAAAGATGTAGGTACTCTAACCTATAGCATGAAAATCCAAAAACCACAAGCAGCTATAGCTTTCCTGTTGCTAATGGGAGTTGAAATGGGTTGTTTAAGCCAGGGTTTATGAGCAAATGTATTGTTCTGTAAATTGCATCACCAACTTTTTTTAAAAGGTTCAAGTCAATTTCATCATTCGGTGAAAATGAGCATGTACCAGCATAGCAGCTGCCAGTTAAAGTGCACATTTGGAGGAATGCAAATTTGACACCTGCCCTTGTAATGTTTCCAGTCCAAATTACAAGCAGGAGTCTATTTTTACTGGCAAAGCGGCTCACCTCAAAACATATTCTTGTGCATCTGTGACAAAGAGAGAAAGCTCTGTAAACTGATTCTGAGCTCATTATTTTGACTTACATGTTAGCGCTGATTCCAAAGTTCAGACTATACACTGTTTTATAAATATAGCTACCAGTTATTTCTGTCTTGTGCACATCACCCAAAGAGGATCGTGTGTCTCTAGTTGTGGTCTGGATTTGAGAGCCAAGAAATGAAACATTTATTTTAATGAATCAATATCTGGCACTTTTAATAGTAACTCCAATTTATCCTGACCAATTATTTTTATGTCCTAGAAATCAAATTGCAAGAAAAGATATTCCACTTAATCATTAGGAAGAACTTACTTGCTGTGAGAAGTGTTCAACAGTGGAATAGACGTCTTCATTGGGTGCTGAACTCTCCGTCTATGAATGGACATCTTTCAGGGATGCTTTTGTTCTTGCATGGCAGGGGGTTGGAATAGATGGTTCCAATTCTATGACTCCAAATCCCTATAACCATAGGGCCTTTTCTTTAGCTTGTTCAAAATGCCATTTCCCCTATATCCCTCACTGGCATGCAAACTGTAAAGCCTACCTATGCTATTTCCCATGCAAGGGCCCTAATCCATTTTATACACTGTGCAATTACCTTTAAAAAACCAAACATGGTTTAAAGTTTAACTGCAACAGGTTGGTAAGTCAGGGCTTCCTTTCCACAAACTCTGTCCAGATTTTGGTATGATCTGTTTTGATCAGTGCTATCATTATTTGCTGCACAGAAAAATGCAATGGTGTTGTTCTCTTGGAAACACACACTTCCCACATAAGAGACATTTTTTGATGATGCCTTACATTTTTGATGATGTCCCACCACAGTTCTGCTTCAGGACAAAGCACAGCTTTCCATTGGTTAAATTTGAAATAAGTATTTGGGCATTTATCAAACTATCCAGGAGAGCTGTGTTACTCTGATCTGTCTATCAACAGCAAATAAAGTTAACAGCTTTGCCAAAACCAATGTAGTCTGCTGTGCTGAGGATAATGTGGTTTAAGGATGTGCTGCACTTAAGGGAGAAGACGGCTCCTGTTGCCCTCAAACAGCCAGTTCAAAGCCCATGTAAGTTTCACTTGATCGACATGATCAGAGGATTCCACCGTAGCAACACAGACCAATTTTACAATCATATTTGTGAGCAAGAGGAGAACAAAGAGAATGGCTTTGTTAGTGCTTTCCGTAGACCTTAAATGCCACACAAAAACAACCACCCTTTGCTAATTGATACTGAAATTTAATCTAGCACAATTTGTCTGGAATTTAAGATTAAATTAATTTAAATAACATCTGACAGACTCTCTTTGGAGCCTCTTATAAGTCTCCCACCAAAGTAAATCACTTTTCCATTGAATTATTTATGAGACAATTTCATAGGGAGAGCTTGAAAAACTCCTCCAGGCAATAATAACATGTTCTTCACTGTTATAGACACAATTTGTTCTGGATAATTGCTTGTCTGTTCCCATTGGGGAATAGCTTTGCTTATATACTAGGTAGGTGTCATTTCCCACAGATTCAAAGGATGCAGCAAACGCTTCCCTCAGTCACTTTTCACCTGCTAGGAGTCATTCCACCAGGTTGTAGCAGATGGGAGAAGGAAAGGATACAGGATCACTCCATAAGTTCACCCGAGAGGCCAGCAGCTTTGGGGTCTTTCTTTCCTTTGAATTGTCACAATCAGAGCTTAGAAACTCATAACTAGTCTCTGAATTCTCCTTCCTCCTGTTTCCGTATAGATATTTCCCCCTTTCTGTTTTGTACCATTAACTGTATAATCCTGAATGCAGAGGCTGACCTTTTGCAAAATTTCACTGCTGAGAAGGAGTGGCTCTAAGCTGAATATTTGGCTAATAATGATTAGAATCAACCAGTTAGACCTATGCCTGAATTATTCTTGTTTCTGAACTCTGATCATTAAGAACTCAACTGTCTCTCCCTGCCACCATTCCTTCATAATTAACTCTCTCACTCATGTGGAGATCTACAAGGATTGCATGTGGGGATGGAGGAGGGAATGGGCAAAATCACATGAACAAGTGAGTGAATGTTGGAGGGGGGGTAATGCATGCATTTCACTGACTAAAGCTAAAATAAAAATGACACAACACTGAATGAGTGAAGGAGAAGGATGGAGTTAGAAGAGTACAAACAGTAAAACAAATATGACACTTGGATGCATGGGATGAAGAGAGAAATGAGCCCTCACTATTGTTCTCATGGTTGGACGGTTTCATAAATGTAAGAGAAATAACATGCACATTCCCTGCATCCCTCACTGAAGCATCAAAGGGAGAAAAGGGATGGAGAGGCATAAAATCAGAGTGCGAGGTGGTCATTTTGTCTCCTAGTCAGGAGTTGCTCTTTCGCAAAGCCTGTAGCTGAGCATCACCATCAACAACATGTAAATAAAACCGGTGTACAGCTTTAATTGCATTTGCTTAGTCTGCCATTTGAAGTAAAGTTGTCATTAATTTGCTTAAATTAATTGTGCCCTTATACACTGTAAAAGAAAATCTAATTTAAATGAACAAAGTTTGACATTTGTTTCCATTAAGCAATCCCACTAAGCTAAGAAAAGATTGTCGCTTCAGAAAGGCATGATAAATAACATGATCAAAATCCTTTATATATGCCTATTATCAAAAAGAGTCTGACCCATTTGGCTTCTTCACTGTAGGTCATCTATGCACAAAAACCTCACACTTAGCTGTCAGAATCATATGAGATGCCATCCTAACACAATGGACACCAGCCTGTGGTCACAGTTGAAGCTTGTCTGCCACATTTCCAATGGAGTTTTGCTTTAAAGCTGGATGAAAAGGAAATCAGTTGCACAGGAGGAGTCTCAAAGGTGCCATTCTGTCATTTCACATAGATAGCAGCTGCAACTTCTACATCGCTGGTGCCTCCTCATTGGCACCTGCCCAAATCATGATGATGCTACATGGATTCTTCTGTGCTAGTTGCAAAGCCCACATATAACTGACCTGAAGCACTGGCACCATATGAAAGTAAGATTGGAATCTGATTTTCATTTGTGCTCCACATGAGACTGTGCTAGTCTACCAGGAGATAGGCAAACCAAGTACTGAATGAGTGAACCTTATTGCTCCAGCCTCATAAGAAAACCCTCCTTTCCTCAGAGAAGACCACCATGAATAAGAACAGCTGGGCACCATGTGTTAAGTAAGTTTTGTGTCAGAATTTGCTATTCTGATCATGCTTTCAAAAATAGCCCTTGAGGCACAGAGTCATCACAGCCCAACATATGAATTATTCTTTCTGTCTACACTCTTTCATTATGATTAATGGCCTCAAATGTTTAACCCACTATTTTACTTCACAGCGTTCCAATAGCAACTTGTAGATGTATCAGAGTTTTGGGGTTAGTGCGCTTGGCTGATCACATTTGAGGCATGTAAGTCCCTTCTCTTCATTCGCATCTGTGACTCTCTCCCTTACCCACCTTTCCTCCACTGATGCCCGAATGATGCTGAAATCTATGATATGAATATTGACATGGGTTATAAAATTGATAAATGAGGTGCCAAGCTGTTAAAGGTGCATCATTGTTTTTAATTGATTCTCTCCTGACACCTTAAAAAAAAAGAAATCATTAAACATTGGCATCATGCTTAGTGGCTTTAAAAATCATCATGCTGGTAAGATTAGATTTTGCTTAAGAAGGAATTTTGCTTTGCTAAGAAAAATTGCAACCCCCCCCCCCCCCAGCCTTTATTGTCACAGCAGCAAAATGAGATTGCAATTTCTCTTCCTCTCTCTGTAAAACTGCAACCAGGAGGAACAACTATTCCCACTGCTTCATGATCTCCTCCTTCCCTCTTTTCTTGGCCACTAAATGGCTATAACAGCTGCCTCATGGGACTTCATAGCTGCTGTAGGGAAGACACAAAATTGTACACGTAGAATGTAAATTCTGAATGTCTGATTTGGGATCTCTGTTACATTTTATTTTAAAAAAATCATTCTAGAAGAAGAACCTCATTTCACTTCATAAATACTTTATGTGGACCAGGGTAGGAGAAGGACATAGAAGTATGGGGAAGTTGTCGAAGAAACTAGCAAAAGGTGAGTACCGTGCTGTTCCGAGTATTTCATCATGAAGGAGATAAGCGAAATCATGGGTGTTTGCTTTGGACAACTGAGTTTATTGATGCTCTAACATGTCTTTAAAAGAAGGCTTTTTTGTGTGTGTCTAGAGGGAAAATAGCCTCAGAGTTTTGTGAATGAGACAGGATAATGAACAGGTGCAATGCAACAGCTTCTCTATAACTTTGCCAACCCTCATGTTCCCCCTTCAGTCCCTTCAACTCCATTTTGCACACTGATTCCAACTCACTGTTGGTCTGACATTTTGCCTCTGAGTTAGGAAAACATTTCATGCCAGAGCAGAACAGGGGTGGCAACAGGGACCATTTAAAGGTCAGTGCTAATAGTCATCTGAGTATGTCAGTGTCAATCGCTATGATCAAGAGCACCTTCCCCCTGATAACAGCGGAGTGGAGACTTACAACAAAATAACAAAGGTATTTGTTAGTGTGATTCTCCTTATTGTCAGCACACATGCTTGCCATTGGACTTCTGTCATAGTTATTTTCAAAACCTTTTATTATCCCTTCAAGACAGTTGAAGAATGACAAAGGTAGGATTTGACAAAACTGTTTCCATCTTCCAATTTGCTTGTTTGCTTCCCGAATTTTGTACAGCTGTCCTGACAACTGAGGGAAGTTGCCCTATATTTTCACTTGT
Source organism: Sceloporus undulatus (assembly GCF_019175285.1). Classification (NCBI taxonomy): domain Eukaryota; kingdom Metazoa; phylum Chordata; class Lepidosauria; order Squamata; family Phrynosomatidae; genus Sceloporus; species Sceloporus undulatus. Next base: position 126,228,191 of record NC_056527.1, on the reverse strand, counting down.
TCAGTATGTTCATTGTATTCAGGGTCATCTACTTGAAAGTGAAGGCTTCCACATACACAGCATCTTATGCAACATCAAGGTTGTTGAACGAGGATTCTTGTTGAGTTTAAACTACAAAACTAGGGTTTGGGATCACATCAAGGCTTCTACTTGCACAAAAGCAGAAGCCTCCTTCAGACATGCTGGCGCAAAGTGGGAAGTTCAAGGACTGATCCAGTGGAAGTGTGGACTTTGTGTAGTGGGTTTTGTGTGAATAACCAAATACCATCACCTTGTTCATCTTCAACTGAGTACATTCAAATTAAATACAGACATAATGGAACATTTCAGAACAGGCTTCAGATGAATTTCACAGGAAATACAAATATGTGCTTCCGGTTCTTCGCAGCATGTTATGTTCATGCTCCCCTACTGTTCCAGTTTGCTAGGGACTGTCCTAACTAATCCTCTTTTTCAGGTGCTTTCCTTTAAGAAAAAAAAATATTAAAGATTTTGACTCCATTAAACCGGCATACATAAAAATAAAAGGAAAAGAATGAAATAAGAAATAGTTCAAAAGAAAAGGAAAAAGAGAAACAAGAACACATTTGTTTCCAACTTTAAAAAATATAGGCGTTATACAGACGGTCGCTATATTGCGCCCTCATCATGTGCGAGGGGCGGCGCTTGCAGATGCCCCTCGCCCCGCACACATGACGAGTGCATCAAAATGGTGGCACCCTGTACAGATGGGTGCCGCCATTTTGATGTGATCTACGCTGAGTGTCCATACATTGCACCATTATGATGCCACAAGTGTGCCATTGGTGAACTGCAGCGTCATAATTGTGCCGCAAGAAGAACCCGCTTTTTGTGGGTTCTTTTTGCTCCACTGGGAAGTCCCACGATCTGGAGGCTGCGGCTTCCCCACGGAGCAAAGCAAGGTGCAGGGAGACTGTCCTTTTTGGATGGTCTGTCCCACACCATATTTACAAGTGATATAGAGTGCATCAGTATCATAAACAGGCGTGACTTATGCAGCTTTCAGAAATAGCTGAAAGCTGTGCTGGAAAAAGCCCTGGTTCGCCCTGGAAGTAGTAATAGGGCATATGCCCATGACAGAATATTCCTATGATTAATTCATTTTAAAAAACCCTCAAAGTTAAAACCAGTATTTTTGTTATTGTTAGAAAACAGTGTAGTTTCAGAGTAGCTATCTTGCTATTGACATGTGCTCATAGGGGAAAATCCTCTACAGAAAGCCAAGAAGATGGGAAACTCTACATCAGACTATAAATATTTCATATTAGGAGATACAGCTTCAAATGCCAGAATTACATTGCTACTTACAAAGATCATCCTTGTTACAATGATACAAAGGGCGGGAGGGGAAACCATAGCTCCTGCAAGCTTTGTTGTGAATATCTGCTGGTAACATTGAGTCACAGAGACGAGTTAAATCTGTAATATATATTCAGAGACAGATCTCAGATTGAAAATTCATGTTCTTTAATGCTTTACCACCAGCCAAGGCCAACAACAACAACAAGAAAGAAGAATCATTGGGACAGAAAATAGAAGGGAGAGATGGTAAGTAGTAGGGCACTGAAAGTTAAATCTTTTTGGTGCTGGGAAATTTGTTTATGTCCCATTATACTGTCACCTTCAGAATGTAAATCTACATTTAAAAAATAAAAATCTTAGTCTGATCTTTGGGGGAATGAGGAAGGAAAAACCCTGTATGTGTTTGATTGTGGATTTTCACATCTGTTCGGGCAAATGCAGAAGTTTGTAGTTGGCATTTAGTTACCTTTGAATGCTGCAGGTGCGAAAAGGCCACATTGGAATGCAAAATCTGTTTCTTTAAAAAGCGTCAACCAGATTGCAAGGGTGACCTCGAAAGAGCAAAAGGACCGTGAAATATTTTTTAAGACTATTTTTTTAAAAAAAGAATCCTATCCAAAACACAAACAGCAAAATTCTTTTTTGTGTGTATTTCAATATTCAACCACTAGAATGAAGCCAGAGTTTAGAAAATTATTATTTTTACAATAATCTGTTATAGCTATAGCTCCAGAGCCCCTCAAAGTGAGGATTCCTTACCATTTTAATTTCCTGTTATTCCCTCTTTCGAAACAGCTGAAAGTGTTACTTTCATTCCTACAACAAACCTACAACAGCACAAGGGAGGAGAAGGAGCAAGATGAAGCAGACCATGGATCAACTTGTGTTCCTCCTCCACCAGTGAGGCAACGGTCTTGTAAAAATGACAAAAAGATTACACTTACACAAAAAACAAAAGGAAGACATCTCTGAGGTGGTATATACACTGGCAAAAATACTCCAGGAGCAGCCCAGAGTATTCTGGCCCCAGAGTTGCCACAACATCCCCCGCTACCTAGAGTCACCCGTTGTGATGCCAGGCAGCTGTTCATACAAGCTTCCTGCTGTCTCACCTGCTGCAGCGATGACTGTGCCAGAAGGCAAAGTGGGATATGCATGCCAACAGCTGTTCAGAATTGCAAGTACATTTGTGTGGAATGGGAGATTTGGATCTTCTGAGAAGATCTGGAGCAAACAGTGAGTTTTTAAAAATTTATGTAAAGGGTGTTATCAGGGAAGACATGGATCTGGGCCTGCAGGACATGAGCAGAGACGTTGGGGATAGGGAGACTTGGAGATATATCATCCATGGAGTCACCATGAGTCAAAGTCAACTCAAGGGCATCTAACAACAGACACTGTGTTCAGTACTAAACTGGCCAGACATCATCCAGACTGTTTGCATCAGAACTGAGGACTGGGCTGTGTATCATCAGGGGTTCTCACTGTAGGAACAGGGAGGATGTTTTATTTAGCCCATGCAGACAGGGCCAGACTCATTTCTTCTGTGTAAGCTATTTATGCCCAAGGACCCTTTCACATTGCACAACTGCAGCACAGTGATTCCATTTTAACTGCAGTGTTTTCATCCTGTGGTATCCTGGGATTTGCAGATACGAAGAGACATTTAGAAATTCTTAGCCAGAAATCTCTTCTAGTGTCTCATGGAATGACAAATCCCAGGATTCCTAAGAATGCAGTCATGGCAGTTAAAGTAGAATCATAGTCCTATTGGTTTACTGATGTTCTTAGTTATTGCAAAAAGGAATTAATTCAATGTAACCTGTTCTTTATAATGAGTTACTTCCAAGCTCTGAAGTAATAGTTTTTAGTGTAACTATAATTTTTAACTTCTATTTTATAACCATGAGGATTTTTTTAAAATATTGGAGAAGTTCAAGGGTTGGCTAATGTTGAGCCTTATATACCACCTAGTGATGGCAAATTCATATAGTGGGAACATCATGGGTGAAAATTTATTTATTTTGCAATACAGGCCAGTGATGTGTAGTATTCAGATGTGTGGGATTAAACAACTAACCCTCCCACAATTTTGATTACTTTGGGAAAAAGTGCACACACATCAACTCCCTTCCAAGTCTTCAGTAAATGCAGAAGGAACAAAATTGCACCTCAGACTTGAGCCAGGAAATATTCTCTCCAAGCTTTCTGCCACAAGGATGCTCTTGGCCAAGCAGTTAATGACCTCCTTGAAGTTAACTTTATTCCGTCTAAGTGTAACAAAAGTTAGCCCTGTGTAAACCATAAATGTTCAACTTTAGTTCACTTCTGAATATTAAAGGAAACATTTATTCTCCGCGTTGACGCTTCCAAGATGTATAATCAGATGCCAATTAATTAACATCAGCATGTCAGGTATTAATTAGAATAACTGACTAATGTATTTTCTCATCAGAATCAGCTCCCTCCCTTCTTAATTCACTGCACTTAGTTAAATGGGAAATGCAATCAAGGCAATGAAGAAGACCTTTCAGGTCATCCCTGTCCATTCCTCTGCCAATGAAGGCTAGTTGACTGGAGTCCATTTTTGGATGCTTGCATTGGTCTGTTGCATGTGCCTGAAAAAGTTCCTCCTCCATCTAAGTTCTAGGGAAGGCTCTGCTAAAAAAACCCCCTGTTCTCTGGAAATCTGTTAAAATTAAACCTTATAGTGACTACATTTCAAGGCTGTTTATTTTAAATAGATGCTAGAAGTGGTCATTTTATGGGATCCCTAATAGTCTAGGATGATCCATGTGATCTCTATTTAGAAAGCATTTGTTGTTGTTGTGTGCCTTCAAGCCATTTTCGACTGATGGTGACCCTAAGGGAAACCTACCATGGGATTGTTTTAGCAAGATTTGTTCAGAACGAGGTTGCCTTTGACTTCCTCTGAGGCTGAGAGAATTTGACTTGTTCAAGGCTATCCAGTGGGTTTCAATGGCTGAACAGGGATTCATACCTTGTTCTTCAGAGTTGTATCCCAATACTCAAACCACTACACCATGTCTCCTCACTTTAAATAGGGTTATTTTTCTTCTTGTAACAACAAACAGGTAACCGTGATGAACTACACTGCATCTTATACTCTAGATTTGAACAGACACATGTTGTGAAAATGGAACTACTATTCTTCAGTACATTGTACCTATAATGACCCTGCAAGGCTTTTGGGACCAGCTGATAGGAAGCATTAAATCAAGGGAGATTTGTAAGGCTCATGGCATGTGTTATCCAATGGGAGGTATGAAAGTGAAGAGACCTGATTGGCTTGTGTTAGCTAGCCAATAGAAGTTGAGTTGGTGGAAAAACCCGATAGGTACTGACTCCCATTTTGGTTCTGTTATCCAATGGGATGGGAGAAAGGGAAAAGAGGTGAGGCTTCTGGTGGGTTAAAAGAGGAGAGAAACCAGTAGGATAACCTAACTGCTCTGAATGAAGGAAGGAATCACACATATAGATTGTAGGAAACCAGGGACCATCTAGTTAGATCAGTTAGGTTTCCAGTTCTTTTGGAATGGGATTGGAAGACAGGGTTGCCAGCAGGTGGAGTTGGAGAGCACAGTCAGTCTTTCATATCCATAGATTCTTTATCCATGGATTCAACCATCCATGGTTTGTAAGCATTCATGTGTTTCAAAAAGCCAACTTTAATATGGTTATTCTATATAAGGAATGCCATTCCACTAAATGTGCTGAATCTACGATAAAGGTAAAGGTAGTCCCTTGACATGAATGCCTAGTTGCAACCAACTGTAGGGGGCAATGCTCATCTACGTTGGACTGCTCTGGCGGTCATGTGGACAGCATGACTGCACCGAACACTGTTCCTTTCCCACTGAGAAGTGGTACCTACCTATCTATCTACTTGCATTTGCATGCTTCCTATAAGCAGGTGTGAAATCAATACATCAGTGACTGATGTCCTCCAGTTCCTCAGCAGCTGAAGCAAGCATCTTTCTCTGAAGTAGATATCGGGTTGGGGGTTGGTTGGTGCAGGGTGAGGAAGGGAATGCTAACCCCCATAGAAATGATAAACATACACAAGCATAAGGTTCACTTACACCTCATATGCTGGAGATCACATATTGCTGTCGTGTGCCTTCAAGTCATTTATGACTTAGGGCAATCCTGAGACAACCCTATGAAAGGGTTTTCTTGGCAGAATTTTTTCAGAGGGAGGCTGAAGTAGTGTGACTTCCCCAAGATCACCCAGTGGGTTTCCATGACTGAGCAGGGATTTGAAGCCGCTATACCACACTGGCTCTGCACATATCAAACATATGTGCATGAACCGTTATATACAGTGATGCATACACTGCATAAATACCATTGTTGTTCCAGTTAAGTTTAACAAATCCTTACAAGTAGGAAATCCTTTCCATAGTTTTGCATCTACCCCCTCCTACAGTATCTTTTTGTATTATACGTTGCTTTTAAAACTCCTCTAAGTGTTTCAGCAGTCACAATTGATATAGTTGTATTATCGGTTAAGCTGCTTTGATTTCTCCATTTAGGCTCTGTACTCTGCACAGTAGTATATAATCTTGGGTAAGTTTTGTAAAAAGTATGCATTTATATTTAGCTAATTCAAGTAGATTAAAATGAATTGGTAGGAAATTTGGTGTACAGTTGTTGTTGTTTTAAACTACATACAAATTATTGGATTTCTTTCTTCTTGACTAAGGGGGAAAACCAAGTTGTTTGTCCCACTATTCCCCATATGCGCAAAAACCAAAACAGACGTTTCATATCTAATCATCTGGGGCTATTATCATAGATCATTTTACAGAAGACTAATTTAGAGTAATAAAACTCTTTTCTCTCCCCTTTTGTAAACAGTTAAGAACAAACTGCATTCATTAGGCTAAGTCTATTCAACTTGCTTTAAGGATACAATGCCCTGCTTAATATAATGTAAACTTCAGTTTTTTAATGAGTTTTCATTGATAACATTCTTTTGTTTCTTTTCCCAGCACAGAAGTGCAGCCCAGTGGCCCTGTTGCTGATGCAATTAAAATATTACATTGCTGTAAATCTGGTGCCAAGAAATACCCTCCTCCATGACAAACAAGTCCTTTCAGGCTTGATATCTGCCTTACATAGAAAGTTATTTCCCCTTATTTTACATCCCTTATTTTTTCTCTCTCTTTCTTCATGTCAGGTTAGATCTAATAAAATAATAATAAAAATTTTATTTTTATACTGCCCTTCTATAAACCAAGGCGGTGTACAGCATACATAAAATACATGGCATATCATATACATATACATAAAACACATATACCATATAAATAAAACACAGTCCATTAAAACATTCCAGCCAGCTGCCACTGCTGACATGAGGGGGGGGGGAGAGGTTAATTGGGGATTGCATCAGGGAATGCTTGCTTAAATAAGAAGGTCTTCAGCCCCTTTCTAAACTGGGCCAGGGAAGTGGCCGAGCGGAGCTCAATGGGCAGAGAATTCCAGAGGGTAGGAGCCGAGATGGTAAACGTCCTCTTAGAAGTAGAGGTTAGCCTGGCCCCTGGAACCCTTAATAACTGCTGCCCAGATGTTCTGAGAGTGTGGGGCGGATTGTATGGGGAGAGGCGGTCCTCGAGATAACTCTTTTCAACCTGTAAAGCTGAGTAAGTAAGTTGAATGTTGGCATGCACTTAGTTGCTCTACACATGTTGCAGGATTTACTGTATTATTATTATTAGATTCCGCCTTTTTGTTGGTTTACATATATTAACCAGAGACAGATAAAGATTCACATTCTGAAAAATATACAGATCTTACATTATAATTAGCCTGTCAATAGAAACAGAGGAATTTTAAAGCATATCCACTAAAGAGTAACTAAGGCGGGGTAGAGATTGCTCAAAAAGGGCGGTCTGCCCATGCCTTGTTTTGCTGCTCAAGGAAGCTGCAGCGGACAAACTGCATGGCTTCCTCGCACAGCAAAGGACAAACCGCGTGGCTTCCTTACACAGCAAAGGACAAACCGTGTGGCTTCCTTGCACAGCAAAGGAAAACAATTTGCGGTGCCATTGTGATGCCGCAGTGTGCCAATGGCACACTCACGATGTCACAATGGCATCAAGGTGCATCAAAATGGCAGTGCCCATCTATATAGGGAGCCGCCATTTTGATGCCCTCGTCACGTGCGAGGGGCAAGGGGCATCTGGAAGCGCCACCCCTCGCACATGATGATGGCACCCTGTTGTGCCCGTCTGTATAGCACCTATGGGCCCGAACAGACAGGCCAAAATAAAGCTGCTTTGGGTAACTTGGGTATAGGCAATAGCGTATCCCTTGATGAAAAAAGGTTGGCCATCCCCGGAGCCCTAGATGGTAAAGGAGATAAAAGTTAATATACTACATATTTAGAGAATATGACTGTAGAGAGGACAATAGAGCACATATCTAAGATTCCCTGGCTTGATTTTGAACACTTTCTTACATGCCATTCTGAAACTATCTGATCTGGATGCAGGCCAAGCTCTCTTTACAAGAGGTTCCTCCAAAGCTGTCTCTATTCATCATTGTTCAGCCAAGGAACTGTTTGTCTGTCTGTTGGTAGGGAGCAGAATAAGTTGTTGCATTTGCCAGTTTACAAACTCCTGTGGGCACAAATACTCTTTAGTGGGGAAGTTTTGTAATGGCATCATTGTAACTAATGGCATTACCTTTGGCAATACTTACTGCTTCTCTATTATTTTCCATCACTTTTTGGGTAGACAAAAAATCAGATTAATAACAGCATGTCATTAAACTTGAAAAATGTGAATCAAAACACCAATTAAAATGTTCTTTAAAAGTATTTTATGAAAATAACTAGAAATCATTGTTCATTACAGGCATTAATGTCATTACATGCCATGAATATTCCACAACAAAAGACCCAAAGTGTCAAATATCTAATTTCCTTACCAGGGTGTCTTAAATGTCAACACACCTTTTTTGTTTTTGTTGAGGATGTGAATATTAATGAGCAAACTTCACATTCATATGAGTACCCTCCAAGCAAGTAGGACTTTTTATCTGGGTTATAATGGTTAGGATCATGTACATTCATGAAAGATGGTTGCCAAAATGCTCACACAAAACCTCAAGTTCATGTAAAGTAACCAGTTAATACCGTAAAATAACATTAGTGCCACCAAAATTGTGGAAAGGACCTCAGTAATTTTGTAAGCCTTTCAGAGAGTTTTGATAAAGCGGTAAAACAGGGCACCTTCCTAGTGGTAAGTAATCCACTAGATGCTATCCTTTGAGCCCTAGGATGACTTTTTGCAGGTGAAAGTAGTTCTGCATAGGAGAAGCAGTGAAATAATGGTAAATACTTACAACTTTACGAGTGCAATTTAAACCCAAATTCCAGGCATGTTACTCATGCCAGATATGTATATAAAACCACCATAACAATCAAAACTTGAATCAAGGCTCATAAAGCCAACTTTGAATGTTTAATGAAGACTCTTTTAAGGCTTCACTGTCAGTGCAGCAAATCAGCACAGACTGCATAATGCACTACATATATATTTGGGAGTAGTGTGAGGAGAAGTCTGCAGTGTTAGAAAACACCTTGCTACATTCGTTGTTCTAGAAGGATCAGTCCAATGCCTTTGCAAAAGCTTACTTCATTTTTGGAAACTATCCTGCCTGTCAGTGTGGAGGTTCAATAGTTATAGACAAAGGCATATATTTTACCAAGAGGTAATTTGACCGGTCTGAAAATGAAATTATTACTTTCAGGTCTTGGACAGCTGTTGGGCTCTTATTGTTGGTATATTTATTGTATATATTGTATATTATTGTTGCATATTTAGTGTTGGTTAATACATATCTGGCAGCCCCACCACTGAGCTCTACCCTCCATCTCCTTCTGATATGGCACTGGGATTAATGTTGGGTAGCAAAGGGTTATAAAACAGGAGAACATTATATTTCGCTTTAAATGCTTGTAAATTCTCTTCTTTAAATTATATTTGACTCCATGACACCACTTCTACTTCTTTGGATAGGAGCATCATCCTTAACAGCTCTATGGGATACAGGTATAAAATAAAGGGTCCTCTCTATGCTAGGAACAGAAGTGCCTAATGAATCTGGGAGGACCACATTGAGTTTATTTTATCAGAACTTGACAAAATTTGCAAATGGGACAGTTTATTTATTTATTTGGTGTGTTTATACCCCACACTTCAGCCATGAAGGCTCTCAGAGTGACAGATTGAAAGTTCCCTGCCCTCAGTCTTATAATCTAAAAAGACATGACACAAAAGAAGAAGGTAATGGCAGTGATGAAGGGAATCAGGTCCATCAGATACTACCGGTTCTTCTTTCCTTCCAAAGCCAGGACAGTGGTAGCTCTCAGTGGTGGGGGTTTCCCATCTCCTAAAAATTCTGAACCCAAATTTATATCATTCAAATCAACCCAAATCAATCATATTACTACACTACAAGTCATTACGACATAAAGAATCATGCTTCCCGGACCAGAAACACCCAAAGAATAGCCTTATAGTGTGCTCCATGGACATTATCACTAAACACAAATGCACAGAATGACATTTAACTGAAGGTTTCAGCACAAACTAACTACTTGGGCTTCTCCCACAAGTAGTGTAGATTATATAGGCTCTGTTTCCTCATTGTGATACTTTCTAAAAGGAAGGCTGTCTCAGAAAGAAGAAAAGGAGAAGCCTGCTGACCATTAACAAGCTCTCTTCCCTTGAGACACTGCAAGGCTACCTTTGCTAAACTGCAGACAGTAATCTTCTTGCCAGCCAAAGCTAAGATTAAGGCCTTTACGCTGCATTGCATTGTGGAGCTGGCTGATCCTATCACATCTTTGATGACCTTGGCTATTTCCTCTAGGTAGCCAGGCTATAAATGTTCATTTTCTCCTTCTGAGCCCCATTCTCTGCTGTTGTTCTCTGAATTCCCACCCTGCTTTCGGTTCCAGTTCCACTTTCGCCTCCCCACTCCCTGCGAAGGCTACTGACACAGCAGTTTATAAATCTTGTTTGTTCAGCAGTGAAAAGAAAATACATACAGAGACTGATAAAGCTGAACTAATGTCTTGCATGTCCCTGATTTATATAGCAAAAGCCTACAAAGGAAAAGCAGCAAACTGCACACCACTGACCAACTCCGGTATAAATTATGACAGTATTTCCAAATCAAAACCACCAAGGACCACACATATTGTTGATACAGGACCAAGATTCAAGATATACTGCCTTAGTGGGGGAAATGATTTAAACTCACATATACACACAAAATGAAAAAAACAGGAAAATGAATATTTTCTAAAAACCTGGGGATGAAGCATAATAGATTGAATGCCACTAAGATTTAGGGCATTCAATCTAAGATTTAGATTCTGCCATATATCTGGGAAGCCATGTTCACTGGTGGGCTGGAAAGTGATAATTATACATATACACACCATAGTCTTGCATGGTTCAGTATAGAATGATAGTTCTTTATGTGATCCTATGTTAGGATGGGTCATATACAACTCCTGCCTTACTGTACAGCCCCTGAAGCCTTGTCCCCAATGACTATGTCTATTCTATTGATAGGAAGTAGAGGTGAGAATTTAACTAATCTACAAAGAAGGAGAAGGAGACACTACTGAATGGTCTCCACATACACCTCTCATGACCATAGGGCCCAAAATGAATCTTTAGCATCTCTTCTTCAAAGGATTGCATGTAGCTGGTCTAGAAAAGAATTGTTAGCCTAGATGGCTTATAAATCCTAAGTAGCTGAAGCTACCATTCCACAAATACCCAACTGGAAACTAATACCATTCATATAGAATCACAGAATTGATACTATTGTCAAATTCCTAAGTAATCCCATCAACATTGAATTTCTAGGCATCATTTTGCTTGAGGATCCTGCCATGCTGTGGGCACCTTTGCCAATAATAAGAAATGTGGTGAAAGTCAAAGAAGAAAATCTAGAGGTAGAAGGAAAGTAGAGCAACATTTCTGGTTTAGTAACAGGCAAAAAAGACCAACAAACACCACAATCCTCTTTATAGAGATCTTTTAAATAAAGTGTTGATTCGGTTTCCAGGATGCAGTTTCCGATCTTGTCTAACCTTTCATTTTTAACTTCTTGGGCATCTCAGCCTAGAATTTTTGTCCTAAGGGTTGGGCATCTTTCTTTCTTTTTTCACCTTGTGGGCATGGCCAAGGGGAAGACCAAAGTAGGCAGGGTCAAATGCCATGCAAAGCACAGCTCAATGTTATGTATGCATACTCAGTAATGGCTCCATGACATTCACACTGCAGCTCAGTTACCAAGAAGAGGTTTGGAAGCTGCAAACTAGAATTCATTCACAAGTAACACATTGTCAGACTTTAAATTATCTATTATCTAATCACTGATTGGAGATAGCAGCAGAAGATTTACAGGATCAAGGAGAAACCCCTGCAGCCACATCTGGTTCAGTGGCATAAGGCTCTCCACTAGATCTCCATAATGATTTAGCCTATAATGCCCATCAACTAATATGATGCACAGCAGATAGATAATATTAAAACAAGTGGCTCAGGATCATTTACAGAAGTGAGCCAATGCTCTCTCCCAATGAAGAACAGGGAATCCATTTTAATTTTTATGCCTGGTGAGAAATAAAGGGATGTATTTACTGAATCACATTTTAAATCTTGTACCCATTTGATTGGTTAGTGTTTATAACCAGAGTTTTTCCTCTTCATTTCAAGTGTTACTTTATAAGTATGGGGTGGAGTGGAGGAGTGATCATCATTATTGCTGTTCTGGAAATCCTTTGGACTTAGGACTTGAAAAGGAAAGAAACAGAATGAAGGAATAAATTGCTTCTCCTTAGATAGTGCCAAGCTGATGTTATTATTGTTTTCATTAAAATGTTCATGGGTGTCATTTCAGTTATTTAAATTTTAAAAATGACCCAGTTTTGTTTGGTTCGTTTAAATTCAATTGCAGAAGAAAACAGTTTTAATTATCTTTCAGGGAATGCAGTATAAACCTTATAGAGAACATAAACATAGCCAAACATGCTTCAGCGGTCTCTCTCATATAACCTTTTACTATGTTACCTTTTTAATTTAATATGCAGATGAGAGAGAATTGTTCATCTGATTCTGTTATATTGTGTATTGAATTTTATAGGGCCAAACTATATGCCATATAGGAACAGAGCTTTAGTGGTAGTGTATGAAGTCTGCCTACTAATTCTAGTTAGAGTCGGAATGGGTTTTGAGGGATTTCTTGTCCAATCCCACCATTAACATGACCAAAGGGGGGGGGGGACCAGTGTATGTGTGTGTGAGAGAGATGTAAATCTTTCAAAGGGTCTTGAGGGACTCCAAACTTCAACCCCTTTAATCCAAGTTTCATGGATTAGAATTCAACTCATGCATGCGAATTACCTTCTGTTATCTTCAGATGGCAGGATCTGAAGGAGACCTCAGAGAGGCATAAATAGTTTGGGAACTTTCATGTATTTGATAGTGATACCCTAAGTACCTCTGCCTCTAGCGACATAAGATTTTGTAGCTAAGCACCTGAGCCCATAGGCTGGTAATCAGATGCCCTTTAGAAGTTTTGGACTACAACTCCTGGAAGCTATGGGCAGCATGGCCAATGCTCAAGAGCTGTAGAATATGTATTCTATAGAATTTGAAAGTCACAAATTTACCTATTTCTGCATTAGCAATTTGACTTGCTCCTGGAAACAAGGTCTGGGAAGATGACGGCATCTTTCCTCAACTGGCTGCTGAACTGGCTGTTCCCACCCCATCTTCCCTCAGCCACAACATGCATGTGAGGGTGAGCCCCCTGGCAACAAGAAAGTAACTAAAGAGGTTGGTTATGCCTGGTAGAGTTTGCCATTTCACCAGTGTAGTCTATGATCTTAGCCTAAAACCCACCAGGATCCCTGAGTGGTAGCCATGTTGGGGGACCCTAAACGGATTTAGTCTTCAGCATCTGGAAGCAGTGGCATCACTAGGGCTGGCATCACCTCAGTGCAGCAACTCATGCTGTCATCCCCACATTGCCTGGCACACACCCTTGAGGTGTCCCTTGGTGCGGTCCACACTCTTCACACCCCTCTAGAGACACCCCTCTTTGGTAGGCTACCAAGTCTTTACCAATAATTTGGGGCAGCATAAACAACATTAATCATTACTATACAACATTTCCATGTGCATGCTATAATATTTGAAAAAGGCACATTGGCTTAGTTGTGAGTGCCTGCACTTGGTGTCTGTCCATATCCATTTTGTTCCAGCTATGACTTTGAAAGATTTTACTGCCAGATGCATTTAAAACTCCATCGAGTAAGAATTCCCCAAACTTCTAGTGTCTATAGAAATCTCACTTAAGGGTACTTTAGCATGTGACTAAAGTTAAGCACATCATGACATTCTTTAATGAATAGGAATGGATTTCTCAATTGGGATTTTAAAAGAGTAACTAGTCAAGTAAGCCCTCTAGACCTTCTCAGGATTTCATTAATCATGGAGATTCAATAGACATTCATTTTTCTCAGGAGCAATAGCTCTGACACTAGAGAAAATCTTAGCCACAAAGTATCCATTTATTCTAAGGACCTATTGATGTTTTTTAAAGAGATGTTAATAACTCCATTTCCCTCTGCTACTGGAATTGCCAAAGTGTTCTGCAAAATTTCCTGATTAGAAAACAAGCTGCGATGAGTCACAGGTCATGTTACTTAATAATAAAAAACAGTTGCAAATGTATAATTTAATCTTTTCTCTAAAAGCAGGTAGAAATGCTGAGCTACCTTGGAATTAAGGCCGTGCGATGATTTGTTTCAATTAAATTTGTCACCATTAACAGCTTCTGCAGAGAAAGCTGTTCTAAGGATACTGATTATCTTCACTCTGGATGCAGTTTCTTAGTGAAGAGGAGAACCTGTCTAATGCGCCTTCCTTTGCTCTTGACACAGAAACGCCTTGATTCTGATACTTTTTATGTTTATATGCCACATTTTAAATTCAGTGTCTCATCAATGGCACACTTCTCCTGGGCCTTTAGAGATGGTTAGACAAATATAAGTGAAACATTTATCAGTACTTACTGGCTCTAATAAACAGGGGGAGGGGGTTGGATTAAGATTATGGATAGATGGATCTATTTAAGAAAAATAAAGATATGGCAGGCTGATTCAGCATCACAAATGTGGAGAGGCATTCAAACCCAGAGCCAAGCTGTCAGGCTCTGCATTAGGAGATGGATGAAGGCCTGTTACAGACAGGCCAAAATAAAACTGCTTCGAGTCACTTTGCCTAAGGAGTGGAGTGCAACTTTGGTGTGGCTTTTGGACTCTTAGGACTCATGCATCATTGAAATACCATACCTGCAAAATGACTCAAAGCAGTTTTATTTTGGCCTGTCTGTAACAGGCCTTACTTTCCCATAAAGCCTATTAAAAAGACAAACAAACTTCATTTTCCTTCCCATCACAATTATGAATACATTTTCATGTGCTGCTGTGTTTTTATCAAAAAATGTACTGAAATACATTTTCATCCATTTCTAGCTGAGATACAATATGGTATTGAACGTTAATTGTTGGAGGGGCCATGAGTGGCTTGCATTCCCTTTTCATGGACACAGCATCTGCCTGGCCACTGTATGATACAAGATGCTGGGCAAGAGAGGCTTTTGATCTGAGCCAGCAGGAAACTTATTATGTTCTTCTGCTCACCATGGTCCTCATTACGTTAGATACAGATGGACAACAGAGAGGGGCTGAACCACTGTTAATAATAGTATATTTGGTTCTCCTTTGTAAACATGAACACATTGACTTTGTCCTAGTTTGGATGGTAACCATCCAAAAATGGCTTGGCAACTGATTTGACTTAAAATGATTGTCAAGTAGTTCTAATGTATTTTTCCCCATACTGAGTGAACTTTGCAAATTCCGATGGTTGTAACTTAATGCCAAAATAAATGGAATAACTGATTTACAACTTTTTTGTAGGGGGGGGGGAAGCTCATGCTATGCAGCATCTTATCTCCTGCATTGGTTTCTCAGAACATTCATACAGACAACACATAAGGCATACATAAAGTATGCCTCTCCCAGGGCTTCACATGGTTTTATCTTCACTATGTGGCATTCAGAGGCATAATGCAGCCATTGGCAAAGAAGATGTTCTCTGTCTCTACTGTAAGGTTGTCTTCCTTGCATCTGCATTATTCCTGCTTCTGGTTTGGGAACTTGGGTAGCAGGGGGAAAGGTTAAATACTGCTTCCTGCAGGGGTATATGGAAGCAGAACAGGACAGGGGCATTCATCTTGGGGATCATCTCTTGACATACTGGCTGAGTGGCCTGTGCTTACCTTTTCCATGCTGGAAAGTTGAGTTGGGGGAGGGGGGTGAAACATGCTCAGCTGGTGCTTCAAGAGGTTGCTGAGTCCTGAGGTGGCAACCAGCACACTGATGCAGTCTAACTTCATTCACCCTTCCCTTTGTCCATGTGGGAGAGATTAGGGTGTAGTCAGGTCTCCAGCTGGTCCTCCCACCAGGGATCTAGTGATGACAAAAAGGTATGGAAATTGAATCAGAGAGTTGGAAGAGACCACAAGGGCCTTCCAGTCCAGAATATGCACTCAAAGCAAGTCTTTTGCTATAGCCGTCTGCCTTCAAGTCATTTCTGATTTATGGCAACTATCTCATGGGGTTTCCTTGGCAAGTTTCTTCATTGCCATCCTATGAGGTTGAGAGGGTGTGACTTGCCCAACATCACCCAGTGGGTTTCCACGGCCAAGTGAGGATTCGAACCCTGGTCTCCAGAGTCAAAGTCCAATGTTCAAACCATGCTGGCTCAAAGCGAGCCATGCCTCCTTAAATCATCCATGCTGTAGATGGGAGAACTCTCACTGATGGGGTAAGAAACTGACCCACCACAATGAAACAGTTCCACATGTTCAGGTTAAATGGAATATTTAAATTATAGTCTTCTTTTTCTATTTTCTTCTCTCTTGAAATATCTGTTATCATGAGTCTTCAAGTCATTTCCAACTTATGGAGACCCAAACCCAAATACATCACAGGGATTTCTTGGCAAGATTTGTTTGGAGGGAATTTGCCTTATCTGAGACTGAGAGAAGATTACTTGCTCAAGGTGATTCATGTCCAAATGAGGATTTGAGCCCAGGTCTCCAGAAGTCATAGTCCAACATTTCAAACTGTTACACCACACTGTCTCCCACCTTGAAATAATCCTGTCCCTTCATCTGGACCCCCCTGTTTTCCTAATGCTACTTTCTATAGCATGTAAGTTTCAAATGCTATACATTTTCATTCTGAGATTTGGTAAGTTTCCTAGTAACTGGGAAACAAGCATTACAAAATCACTTTCTGACAAGCCTGCTCTCTTATGACTCAGTGACACATATCAAAATAATATAGCATTTCATGTGTCCTCGCCATCCCTGCTGTCCCTCAGATCTCTTCAAACATATGGCACAGTTCATGGCATTTTTTCCATGCATCACTAAATCTGTAACAAAGATGGTGAAAATTCTCAAATCCTTGTTCTCTCAAATGTTCCGCAACACTGAAACTTGCTTTCCAAATGTCCTCATCACACAGTGCTGTAACCAATGTTAAAACTGGGGGCAGGAGGAGAGAGCTATTGTTAGCTTTGTAAGAATTGTATTTCTGCAATAGCAGTTTAGGTCCTACTTCCATTTCCACCCAGTTTTCTATTTGTAGTTGGCGTATGTTGGAAGTGTGTATGTGAGTTTGCTCCATGCAGACTGAAGATGCCAGACTCCCACTATGCAGCAAAATTACTTACCGTCATCTATTTCAGGTTTGTTGTGTTGGCAATTCATGTCAGTTACAGATTAAGTTGCATGGAAGTATAGTTCTCAACAGAAATCAATTTTGCCTTATTTGCAGTTTTATGGCTTAAAACTACTAACAAGAAATGATTTACTGTAGACAGAGGGAGGTAAATGCTATCGAGGGGGGTGCCTGTCTGAGTTGGACTTTTCCTCCCAGTTTCTATTGACAGTGTTTTCTTTCAAATGTTTAATGTAGAGCATTATGCTATTTAATTTAAAATTGGTCTCAGTCAATAAAGCATGCTAACATATTGTCAGGTTGGAATCTGCCTGGTGAGCAAGATGTGGTCCAGTAAATGCCACAATATATTTCAAATTATATTAGCCAAAGAGAGTAGAGGTGAAGGGAACGCTGCGCAGAGACTGCACAGCGGGAATCATGGGAACATTTGTATGTATTTTTAACAGGATAAATGGTGCAATAGCTCAGGAAAAGACAGAGAGCATAATGTGTGTATGCAGAGCCTATGGCGATGGGTTGAATGGTGTCAAACCACAAACCCATGGAGGAGATTCAGGGGGGGGAAAGCCCACACAGAAAGCTGTGGATACAGAAATTGTTCTGTACTTTGAACAATAAAGATGATGTGAATGCATTGGGTGTTCCCTAATAAAGAAAGAAATGAGAATCATGGGAACATTTATATGTTTTTATAACAGGATAAATGGTGTAGAGAAGACTAAATATCTCCCAAAACTATACACCCAACAACATAGTATTGCGCCATGGCAGTTAAGGCAGTATCAAAATGCCTTAGTTCTGTGGTGTAGATACAGCCCAAGGCACAATTTATACGAGGGCTGTAGCCCACCTCCACTGTGCAGTATCCTGCCTGGTTTACCTCTTCATTGCCACATGCTCCTGTTTTAATCCAAACTGAAATCACTTTGGAAAGCCATACAGGACCCCCATGATGAGTAACATTGGTACAAGGGGGCATTTCTACTGTGCACATGTGTTCCCCATATCAGCTTATTTTTGGTCACACAACTGCAGTGGCTGTGGGTTTGTCTGTTTGTTCCCACAATGGATGCATATATTCACATGCTTTCTGTTGTTCTGACCACTCACCTACACTCCCATTGGACTGGGTGTATACCTGGGTAGTTATTACATGTCATCTGGGATATTTACCACTATTTCCTGGATAGAAAATGCATGTTCTGTGAACCCACTATGAAGTTTATCATATTACAAAAACCCCTGACTTACCCCTGTGGTGTTCAAGTCTATTACGGGATGCAGTCAGGTATTATTGCATGCAAAATGCCGCTGGTGCTGTCGCCTGACTGCAACCTGCCTAAAGCCAACCTACAAACTGTGCTCCAATGGCTGATTTGCAAAGTCAGGAGCTTCCTGTGTGTACAAATTGGCTAGCTGAGAGCAGCTTGTGGGTGGTTTTTAGCCGGGTTGCAGTTAGGCATCGGCATCGGCCGCATTTTGCATGTGATAATACAAAATGCATCCCATAATCGACTTGAACATGGCAGGTTTTTTGTAATTTGATAAACTCCTATGAGTATTTTTGAACTCTCAAAGCATGTGTACTACTCAAAGGGCTGCAGAAAAATCTTTGTATTTGTATGCAGAGGGGAACATAGTAAGGGAATTAATCATTCCTGCCTGAGAGAATGAGGGAAGGCAAATATTTAAATCCCTAGTTCTGATTCACATTCTGGCACTGGAAGGGCATTCATTGCTTTCAAAAATGTCACCAGATCAGAACTGGTTCTGTGATCTCTAATTGGTTGGGATCATGCAGCAAAGTACTTTGGAGACCCGAAATCATACTAAATTAGTAGCAGTATCTCTGCAAAGAGAAGCTAGAAATACAAACATATGTAAGGCAGAGGATTTGGAGAAACTTTTCAGTCACTTGAAAACACTTATAACAGTGGGGAAAATACTTTTAAGTGACCAAAAATGTCTTGCAGGTAAATAATTTAGCACAGGATTAGCCGATCATGAGCTAGATCCTATTAACCAGTGACTCTAAAATCCATCATGTGTTGTTTACATGGATTTGTCTGTTCCTTTTCTTTTGCATTTGATATTCTGCAGAAATGTTTCTCAAGGTCAAGCACAAAAGAAGCCTTGTGTCAAATAGTCTGCTTTTTATCATCATCATTTGGGAATTACTGTCATTTGCTAAATTCATGACCCATTCTATCTTGCTCTTTTTGCATCTTTGAGGTTGGCTAGGATCAGCACCGGGGAACGGGAGCAGTTTCTTCACAGAAGAAGAAGAAGAAGAAGCCATAATGGTTTCAAGCTGTCTATTTTTTGCGCTGGTCTCCTATACAAACAATCACACCTCCTGACCCCATTGATCACTGAGCACAGAGTGCAGTTCCCAATGGTCGAAACAGTGTAAAATCCACAGGTAATGGCAAAGTGAAAGCTCCCTTTGTTGCTATATTAATTGAATGTTTGTGTGGCTGTGCCTTTAAGTTGCCTGTTGACTTATCGTGACCCCGTGAATTTCATAGGGCTTTCTTAGGCAAAGAATACTCAGAGGTGGTCTTGACAGTTATGTTTCATGAAAGCATCTCTCAGATCTTATGAGAACGACGGTATTGGCTTGCATTGTCAAATGCAAACCCATGATGTCTGAAAAAATTGGTATCACTGAAGGTTTTTTTAAATGGATTTAACCCATTCCCAACTTCTCACACACAGAATAAGGAACTGGATTATGTCTGGATATCCTTCCATTTCCAGGATTGGACTATGTTCCATGAAAGAAAGGGAAAAGATGTCACCATAGAAGACCATTAGTGGCATTTTGGTGTGTGATAATACTCATTTTCACCCGTTCAAGCCCTTTCCCAGCCCATGCCCAGATCAGGCGAAAAATGAAGTGCGATAATCTCCTTAGTTTGTGTATTCTTTCTCATTAATAACTTTTGCAATCTTGACCACACTTTGAAGTTATCTGGCTACAGGTTTCCTGGTTTTCGTCTGTGAAATATTGGAGGGTACGCATACTGGAGCTTATAAATCTCGAATGTCTTCAAGTGAAAAGAAAGTATATAACAAAAAGGGTCCACCAGCATTCGTCAGAGTTGCCCTTTTAAGTTGATTTGCATCTGATACTTTCATGGCCTAGTTGTAGGAATCCAAAGAGGTTGCTAGTGACAGGAGGTGAAAGTAGGAGAAGAGAAAACTCTTTAAATCATCTTGTGCTCTGGAGGGAATTTCCCTGGACTTTGAAGCTCAGAAAAACTCTGGACTTTGTAGCCTTAATGAACAAGGGAATGTAAGACGCTTTCTACTTCACTTGGCCTTAATAACTCAATGCACATTTTGATGTAGAATACTAAGAAGAACTCCAGATAACACTCTGGCTTTGATATTTGTTTCCACTTTACTTCATTTCAGAATGTTGAGACCTGATATTTCATTAGCAGCTGTTACTGCCTTTTAACTTTAGACAGCACAGCCTGTTTTTCATTTTTATTTTCAATCCTTTCATTCTATTTAATGGCCATAAAGTTGAGTCTGATATCGGAAATAGAGCTGCCTTTTGTGTGGATCGTGTTCTTTGCCTTCGTCGGTTTTCCTTTCTTTCTGAGTTTAGTAAGTGCCAGATAATACAGCTTCAGCATAGATGGAGCAGCACAAAAGAAAGCCAAGTGATACATCCTATCACAGGGGGACAACCCAAAGAGGAGACCCTCTCTGTGTGAATCCAGCAACACATAAGACTTTATCACACATAAAAGGTGAATTTTAATGAGATAGAAGTGTCTCTGGCCAGTACTTATCACATACTTACATGGTGTGAATGGGTGTGATTCTCCTCCTTTCCACCAGCCTCCTTCTCCCTTGCAGTGATTGCAGCTTCTAGCACTTTACTAATGCTCATACTAAGGCCTGTTACAGACCAGCATAAAAGTACGTGCTCAGCGCATACTAGGGTTAGAAAGGGCCTTCTGGACGCCCCCAAACCTAGTACGTGCTCAGTACGTACAAAATGGCGGCGCCCATTCCACACGGGGGCCGCCATTACGATGTCACGACCACGCCGCCTCTAAACGGGGTGGTGCGGTTGTGATGTAGTGGGACCGTGTGAGGGCGCCTAGAGTGCCCTTTCTGCAGCCCCGGCAGGAGCTCCATTTCGGAGCTCCTTCCAGCTTTGCGTCGCTGGGCGCCGCCATCTGCTGTCCTCGGGGCTTGAAGCCCCAAGGACACCCCTTTCCAGGCCGCGGGGAAGCAGCCTTTTGCAGTTTCCCTGTGGCCTGGAAAAGGGCAGATCAGGGCCTTGGAGGCTGCTGTTGTGGCAGCTGAGGCCCCGATACAGCAGGGAAAGGGCCGGTTACAGGCCGCCCCAAAGGGGCGGTCTGTAACGTGCCTAAGAATCTCTTTTTTTGTGCTCCTTTGGATGCCCTTGTAGACTGGAGTGGTCATTTAAATATTTCATATCACTTGATGTATATCTTAGAGATTAGGGTTCCGTGGAACGCTTCTCTGGAAAACCCACAATGCCTCATGATAATTGAACATGAAGGCAGGGGACAGTGCATAAGAAAACTGAGTAAAAGGCACTGTGAAAAGGCTGAGTGTAGGTTCAGCAGTAAGGATCCACACCTGCTTTAACATGGATATGGTGGACAAAATCTAAACATACTCATTTTCTCTGTTCTTCTGTTTTTGTTAGTATCTATATGCAAGGATCAAGATTGAAACACCTGAGACTTCTCTAAAAATAGCACTAATAAGTCTTTTTTTTTAAAAAAAAGGTCTAAAAACAATTTTTAAAACATCCAGAGCAGACATCTCTTATTTTAAGATCCAAATCTGAATTTTGAGCATGTTGAAGAATTTTTACGGTCTGCAATTGCAGCATTTCGGTTTTCACATGAATGCCACATTTTGCCACTGCAGTAGTCCAACTTTTATTTGCATTAGGGGATGCTTTTCTTTGCCAATCCAAATAGTGCAAGATGGAAAAGAAATGATAAGAGTGATGCAAGGGAGGGCGGATTGGAGAGGAGAGCAGGAGACAGGTAGAGATGATAATTTATCATGAAGCTTGTGCATTATTCCCACTTTTGTAATATTAATTCTTTAACAGCAACACATCATTAACTATCCCTTTCTCTCCAAAATCATGTTCTCAGAGTCATTCTATTAATAAGTACCATCCTATTAAGCAAACCATCTAATTATTAATCCATTAACAGTAAGAATGCACACATTCAAGCAACTTTTCACAAGGTACCCCCTTGAAAAACAGATTTTCTAGGATATTTCTCTACCTCCTCTTTGCATATTGTCATATAATTTAAAATGTTGACTTCCCAGATTTAATGAGGAATTAATGACTTGCATTATCTCATAGCTCTCCAGAAGATTCTGCTTGCAGATTAATTGCACTTCCTGTCTTTCCTGTAAAAGTAGTTAATTGAGTATTGCAAACTTCCAGGTTCTGTTTTCCCCCACCTCATATTTAATTGAATGAAATCATTACATTAAGGGAATGGTAGTGTTTATGACAACAGCATGAAAGGGACAATTAAACACAAAGCAATGAATGCCCAAATACCTGGAAGTGTGCTGTGCGTAAAATTCTATTTCTCAGGATTCTTAATGCGTGAAACCCTCACATTGTTCCAGATGCCATGGTGAGACGATGATGATGATTTCTTACACACCTTTCCCTATGGATAGTGCTGGGAAACAACAAAAATTTAGACACCTAACACCAGTTATAAGAGAATATGAAACCTATATATATTAAAAGCAATCAGCAAATACTTTAAAATTCATAATTTAAAAACCATCTGGATATGCCTGCTGGAAGAGACTAGTCTTTACTGCTGTTTTAAACTAAGTGTATGGAGCTGACATATCTCCTCCAGCAGGTCATTCCAAAATCTGGGGGTGGCAAAGGAAATGTCAGCCTAGTTTTGGATGAAGTATAGATCCTCCATAGGACCTGACAGTATGGATTGGATTATTTGGTAGGACGAGATCCTATAAGTAACCTGGACCCAAACCATGTAGGGCTTTAAAAGCTACAACCAACACTCTACAGCTTGTCAGTGTGACTTCAATATTGATGTAATGTGATCACTCCTATGTAAGCCTTTTGTATACAAGTCAGGAATTAGGTAAAGAGAGACTCACTGTGAATGTGCTAAAGCTTCCACATTACTTCCACATTTTTTCCAATCATTTTCAAGCTGCTGGGTCAGAAATCTTAGAGAAATTTTCAAAGCCACACTGCTGGGTATTTTTTGTTGTTGCCTCCAAGTTGTCCCCACCATGCATGCACACCATTGCACAAACACCATCTGCAACCTCCAAGTATCTCTCACATCTGCACAGATGACATCCCATTGCACAGCCACCCCTTTGATCGGCCACACAGGTGTGTGTGCGATGCTCCACCTGTACAGGGCATTGGTGAATTGGTGTGTGTGTGATACATTAGCAAAGCACAATCATGGAGGCCCCCCATACATGCCCCCTTCACCCCCTCCATCCTATGCGCTCCTGTTGGACTGTCTGGTTTGTGTATGTTGTAATTACATCCTTTGGAATTGTCACACTTTCATTTCTTTGCTTTGCCGCATCACATCAGGGCACATATACTTCAGGGTGTTTATATGCAGGAGAGAAGATGCATATTTTATATCTTGAATTGGACTATCCTGGCTTCTTTTGGCTCCAGATTTTAGTCCTGGAGTGTGGCTTTGGTCCAGTTTCTTGCTGCTTTCAAAGCGTGCATCATCTAAACACCCCACCTTCAAAGCAACTGGAAACCGCTTTATTTTTCTGATCTATTTAACCACATAGATTTGTAGTTTGTTGTGGCACCAGAGCTCTCTGACATGGAAGGCTAAGCATCTCACAAAACTACAAATGCCAGAATTCCATAGCATTGAGTGATGATAGTTAAAGTCAAACTGCTTTATTTCTGCAGTGTGGCAGCAGCCCTGGAAGCAATAGTTATGTCTGCATGTGTTTTAAGTGGCCATCTTTACTGGTTCTGAGACTGTGAAAAGACGCTGGTAAGTACTGTTCCTTTTCATTTTGGGATATACTGGGTTAACAATAAACCCACCTGTGGAGTGGGTATACAAATGACTGCAAATATGTCAGAACAAGCAAAACACCATCTGGATGTCAGAAATGAAATCAAGTTTTATAGGAACAAAAGTTTGCATTTCTAGATTTTTTAAAAACCTATCTAAAGGCAGCCTGAGTTTCTTTCTGACCTTTTACAATATGATTTGTATTAACTGAGCCCAGTCTAAATGAGCAGCAGGGAAATTGCCCACCATTGATTGGCATCTGGATACTGAGCCCAAATGAGTACATTTTAATGGTAATGAATGGATCATTTCTTTGTGTGGGTATCTCTGGTATCATTCTTAATAAACAACTTTCTGCCACATCCTGGAGCTTTTGGAATTAAAAATGCCACTACTGAATCAGGAGGTTGAATGGATGTGTCGGGTCACTCTTACAGCCTTGTCAAAATATTTCTGGTTAAGGGACTATGGCTTTCTATCTTGGATGTTCTGGCAGGAATCAGACTGCAATTGTAGAAATGTTTACACATTGTTCAGCCTTCTGACATATATTTATAGGCAACTTGGAATGAGGAGGGAGGGAAGCGCTGCAGAAATTGTAACCTTGCCAAGCAAAATGTGGCTTGGTTTAGTGATCACTGATTCAACATCATAGAAGTGCTCAGATGAGGGGGGGGGGGAAATCAATGGAATATGATGATACATAAATCCTCCAAGGAGAAAATAAAGTGTATATGTGCATCTATTTTTTATTTCCTGAATGTTCTGCTGTTTGACAAGGACACAGAAAAAGCTATCTTATGCCAATACCAATAAAACATTAAGGACAATAGCAATGAAACATTAGCGGTGGAATTCTATGAACATTTACCTGGGAACAAACTCCATTTGACACAGTGGAGTTTACTTCTGAGTAAAAATGTATATAATTGCACTGCAAGATCACTATTTAGCTCAGATTAGGTGCACATAGGCTAAAGAGTTTGATCTTTCCAGATGCCAAGTGAGCATCTGCACTGTAGAAATAATGGTGTTTGACACCACTTCAACTGGCATGCTTCCATCTTACAGAATCCTGGGATTTGTATTTTTGTATCTGTTTGCTTTGGCAGAGAAGGCTAAAGATCTTGTAAAGCTACAAGTCCCAGGATTCTATAGGATGGATC
The DNA here is from genome assembly GCF_019175285.1 of Sceloporus undulatus. Taxonomy (NCBI): domain Eukaryota; kingdom Metazoa; phylum Chordata; class Lepidosauria; order Squamata; family Phrynosomatidae; genus Sceloporus; species Sceloporus undulatus. Next base: position 126,202,740 of record NC_056527.1, on the reverse strand, counting down.
TACAGCACTTAAAGTGGCATCCCGCTGTATTATTTCTACAGTGTAAATGCATGCCAAGTCTACGAAAACTTATGCTACAACTTTTTCCCATTTGCTAGGACTGCTTTATCTCTTTATTTGCTTTAACTGCTTTGGCTCAGTTGTGTGAAATGCTGGGATTTGTCATTTATTGTGTTACCAGAGCCCTCTGACAGAGAAAGCTAAATTTCTTACAAAACTACAAATCCCAGAAATGCCATAGTATTGTGCCATGGAAGCTAAAGTGGTGTTGAAGCGCTTTAATTCTGCAGTGCAGATGCACTTACTCTCAAGGCACCTTTGCATGCTGATCTCTGAATCTGAATAGCAACAAAGAAAGAGTCCCCCCCCCCCGAAATGTGAAATCTGGTCTCCCCTTAGACATAACACTTTATGGCGTATTGTTATTTAGCCTAGGTGCCGGTGCAAATTAATCAAATACCCTGGGAAAGTTAACAGCAATCTTATTCTATGGGCTGAAAAGAGACAAGAAAGAGCATAATCTTGAGGCATCATCTCCTCCCCTGCAAACAACTTCACAATAAATGGTGCATGGCCTCTTGCCAGAGTTGCTACAGAAAACACAACCAGCCAGATGGCAATTAAGTTGAGTTTTTTCAGCTTGATTTCTCAGAGGATGTGTTCTTTTTCATATTATTTCTAATTCAGTTTTATTAGATATGATCTATAAATATGAGAACAAAACAGCAAAGTGTCTGTGTATCAATAAAAGACAAGTCTCTAAATTGGTATAAGTTTTAATCCATGACTGTAAAGTTTTATTTCTATTATTATTATTTAAAGGACCTGGATATAGTAAGACAGCCAGAAAAAATTGTTTCTATCATGACTGTAGCTTTTAAAAGTAACTTTTCACTTTCTTTTTTGAAAAGTATTCTAAAAAGTTGCTTTTTAGTTACTTAAAACTCACCAGGACACTATAAACCACTTTCTTATGACACAAATCATAACAAACTAGTAAGAGTTAGCATCATATTAGGGTTCAGAATCATGCAGCTTTTCTGATGTTGTTGAACTGCATCTCCCAACAACCCTAGCCAGCATTGCCAATGAGAAGGATTGCTGGATGTTGTAGTCCAACAATATCTGGAGGGCCTCTTGATTTCCACCCTTATAGTGAGACAACCCAAACTGTTGTTAAAATAGCAACTCAAAAACATTTCTCTTGAACTACAAGAAGAGCAAAGTTATTGTTCATTACAATTCTAATATATCCTAGTATGCCAACCAAAATCCAGTTAAGATGGCCTAGAGCAATGTGAATTCAGGTAGAGGCCTTTCCTCTTCTTGAACTAGTACATACATCCCCGAAAGTCCAGTCTCTAGGCATCCAGTTTTCCTCCGGAGGGACACTGCAGCCAAACCGTGCAGCTTCCCTGCATTGGCGCACTGTGATGCGTCCATGATGGAAGCGCGGTGCCCGGAGTTGTGGATGAGGTGTAGTGCTTGCATCATGCATGTGCACCTTGTATAGACAACACCACATAAAGATGGCACCATCTATACGTGGTAGGGTTCCGGAGCGTGCGGATGTTGCACTCTCTGGAACCCTAGAATTGGCCCCAGGCCACCGCAGACTGGTGATCTGTACTGGGCCTATGTCACTTTTCCTTCTGTGTATCTTCATCTCATGAAGAAGCCAGTGAAGCTTTGAAAGCTTCCATGATATATTTTCTACATTTTGGTTGACCAATCAAGTTATATCTTGGATTTTGTTGTATTTTGCTGCATGACCCAGAATATGTTTCCATGTTATGCCTTTGTTACTGAAGAATGAAATAGAGAAATTGTAGTTCATTATTTTCAGTGAGTTACTCCCAAGATCACTGATGAACAAACATGGGTAATCCATGTCTGGTTCAAGACATGGGATTGCTAGTGAAGGAGTTTGTTGAAGTAAGACATATGACAGTGGTTGCATTGCTGCTGATACACTCCAGCAGTTAGATTTCCCAGAATGAAACACGAAATACAGAAAGCTGCCTTCCATCACGTAATTGATCTCAGTGTTGTCTAGACTTGTGTCATCTATAGGGGATAGGCAGCAGGTATCTAATCTGGCTACCTTACACTTTTAACTAGAACCAGAAATCCCAGTGATTGTGTCTCTGCATGAAGAAAGCACATGTTCTGCCAGTGAGAGATGCTTTCTTCAAGTGTCGGTGACAATGTCTGCTGTGATGACTGTGAAATTTCCTTGGTGAGGACATTGATGTTACACTTGAAACAAATGGCACAGGAAATTTTCAGTTCTCATTTCCACCTTTAGAGTTTGTAGGTGGAAAATATCTCAACATATATATATTTTGCAAATTATTCAATCTGACTTGCAGTGTTATTTTTAAATATAACATTGTTTTCCAAGGGTAGTATTAGCTCTTCTTTATTTTTGGTTTACCTTAGCATGCTAGCATTCATTTATTTCCAAGATTCAAATGCGGGGCAGGTTTTTGAAACAACATAGCAAAGTGTCCTGCTGATAAACATCGCTACTGGATTTATACACACAACTTCCAAGTCACTGTATGTACTCCATAGTTCCAGCATCATCTCTCTCACTTTCACTGTTAGTAGCCCCAGCCTAGCCAACCCACTTTCTTTTAATCCTGGGCTTGAAAGAACTGCAACCAAGCATCTTCCATGAAAGTAAAAGCAGCTGTTGAAGGCAAGAAGCCAGTACAATTGTCCATGACTCACATCTTTTGTGGGAAGTATTAAAAGTAAGCCAGGAACTGCGGGAAGATTAATGGACTCAAAAAGGAACCCACTAAAATCCAGAGGAGACTAAAAGCTGTACATATTCCCACTAGGGATGGAAAGATTATTCATCCTTATTTCTTGCTTGGCTTGGGGGAAAAAAGAGGTTTCTCTGACACTTGGGAAACTCTATCAGGATGAATAGCATAAGAATTTTGTGCCATTTTCTCCCCCTATTCACACATCCCAAAATGTTCCTGGAGATTATTCTGCTCAGAAAAGTATGTGGTTTTTTTTACTACACAAAAACACATTTTGCACAAACAAAACGATTAGCATTTTTGTGTAGAATAATATTTTTCTACACAATACTGTGCAGAAATGCTAACTTTCTCCATCAACAGTGAGGCAAAAAAGCAGATTTGGGGGCTGAACCGACAGCCCATTCAGGGGAAGCTCTATGCCGCTATTGGAAGTGCTGGGTTGGGAATGTGGCAGCCACACGCCATGCTCCCAACCCAGTGCAAATAGAAGCCGTGAAATGCAGCTCCTATTTGTGGCCTAGAATGGGTGCCATAAGTGTTGTGGCATGGCCTTATGATGCCCCTCATGCACAGTATTGTTTGGGTGCTGCACATGACGGATGTCATCATGGCGCACACTGTTTGCATGATAGATAGGCAGCTTGGAGACATGCCCTAGAATGGGTGCCATAAGGGTTGTGGCATGGCCTTATGATGCCCCTCATGCACAGCACTGTTCGAGTGCTGCGCATGACGAATGTCATCATGGCGCACACCGTTTGCATGATAGATAGGCAGCTTGGAGGCATACACACACATACACACACAACAGGGAGAGATTATGCAGTGGTCTTTCTTAATACCTTAGCCATCACATCACCAATAGAAGGTGAAAATGGTTGCGGAATGTTTTCTCTCACTACTGTTTGCATTGGTTGCACAGCCATAAGAGAAATATGTACTTTTCTTCAGGCATTCAGTGGGAAGTGACAACTTTATTCTCACATGTTAATTAAGTGGGATCTTTCTGCTGATATCTTGTCAAGACACTCTAAAACTCCAGGCCTTGTTTCTCAGTGTAGCTATTTATACAAGTGCAAAGTAGGTGTGAGGCATTTGCCATCAGAGGGAGAGAAGTGCCTACAGTGCAATGAAAGTCCACTGTGTGGGCACACGATACTCGGCAGCGTTTAAAACCAATATACAAGCCACATAGATTGGTGAAGCAATTCTGGTACTGGAGGCTCTATGGTATGCTTGGATATAAATCAAATTGAATTTAGCAGTTTTAGGTTGAACGTTTTCCTCTTCTCTGCTTCTACAAAACCAATTGTTCCTACCATCCCAGGCTTCTATAACTCAAGGGATATAAAGCTGAACTGGTGCACTTGGTGAGGATTTCCAGACCTTTTCTGTGGTTGATCCCACCTTTGGGATTCCCTTCCAAGGGTTGTCTATTTGGCCCCCTTCATCCTGTCTTTTTTGCCAACAGATGAATATTTTTTATTATTTAGGCAGGCTTTTGAATTTTAATTGTGGAGTTGCAGTGCGTGAAATGATATACTCTTTCTCTCTGTTTATATAAATACCAAGTGTGCATCTCTCTCTGTGTATAAATCTTTTATGCTTTAATATATTTTCAATGTTCTCGGGGTTTCAGCTGTTTTTAATCGTGTTTCTAATAATGTTGATGTTTAATTCCTTTTTAACTTTCCTCTATCAATGTTTTAGTTGGACATTTTAAAAATTATTGTAAGTTGATTTGGATCCCATTTACAGGGGGGAAACAGTGGGCTATAAGTGCCATGAATGGCATCTCAAGGGAAAAGTAGGTGCTTGCAGCAGGGCCACCAGGACTGGAGATTGGGATCCAAAACACACAAGAAATAATCCAGTTTGAGACTGCTTTAATGCCCTGACTCAATGCTAGGGAATCCTGGTAATTTTAGTTTGTTGTGGGACCAGAGCTCTCTGACAGAGAAGGCTAAATGTTTCATAAAACTACATTTCCCAGAATTCCCTAGCATTGAGCCCATGCAGTTAAAGCGGTCTCAGACTGGATTATTTCTTCAGTGTGATTTGGACTTGGGAGGGATCTTTTGCCTCTGAAACTTGCTGAACTGAACTCTCTGCTGCCACAGAGGATACAACTTGGTCTAAGGGTTGTCTGTTGCAGGATGGTGGATTTTGATTGAATATCAAGTGGAACTTCTTGACAATGAGAGTAGTTCAGTGATGGAACCAATTGCCTAAAGATGCCTCCTTCTCTGGACATCTTCAAAAAGAGGCTGGACAGCTGACTGCTGTGGATGCTTGAGTTGGAGATCCTGCATTGATTTTGATGATCCATGTGGTCTCTTTCAACTCTGTGATTCCATGGCCTATTCCTGTCTTCTGAGGATTTGTTGAATTCTGAATAGCAGTCCAGTAAGGGTAAAATAATGAATATGTGAGATTGGCTATAAATGTGCTGAACTAATGGTTTTTACGTCAAGATGCAATGTGCTTCCTGGAGGAAAGAAATCAAGAACATTTTACACTGGTGTTTGTCAAGTAAGGACTGGGAAAATGACATTGCTGCATACAGAAGCAACTCCTTTTTGTTTGCAGTAGAAGATAAAAATGAAAATATTGGGTGTGCCTGTGTCTTTCCTCGACTGAAAACATGGCAAATAAGGGGGAGGGGGGGACCAGAACCCTGGGTGGAGCAATTTTAACTTTTGCTGTAGAGATTAAGGTGCCTAGATGAGTAACCCATTACTTTCAACTACCACTGCAGTCAGCCAATCTTTCCCTTGCTGTGCCTGAGTATAGGTTTACCATCCAGATAAATAAAACTTGGAAGGAGAACTGGGTCTCCAACCTATTTGTATTACTTCATAAAATTCATATTTGACTTTGTAAGGCTGAGCAGAGAGGAAAGTTAAGACACTCACAACATTGGAGCTGCTTTTGAGCAGAGGGCACAACCTGTACTGATTAAAAATCAGGGTGCTTGAGGCATTTGATCTTTGTGAATTCCTGCATTCAGTGAATAGAAGTATACCTCCTGGTCTGATATGCAGATGAAAAATTAACTTTCTACTAGATTCCACAAATTGCCCTCATGTTGTAACACAGTTGTCTGCAGCAGTTCAAATGTATTCAAATGAGTATTTAAATGAGAGATGTGATGAAAAATTGTGGGTCATTTTTTTCCCCAGCCGTTTGATTGGGTGGAAAAACTAAGATGCTGCTGACCTTTAGGGCCAAGAGCCTGAATCTCGTTGGTAGCTCCAATTAGAGTAAACTTATTGAACCAGTGGAATTTAACCATGTGTTGATGTCCCATTCAACAATTAATTCAATGTGTCTATTCTGGCTGACACTTATCAAAAGGGGCTTGTCTATACAATTAAAATATTTTCCATTCAAATGGAATAGGTTGTGATCCAGCCACATGCGCAGGAAAATGACAGTAATTAAACGTTGATATGAATGTGCAAAAATCTACAGCAGTGTATCTACAATGTTGTGTAGTCTAGCCCTTTGTCACAGATGTCAGAGTCTAAAGGGAACCAAAAAATCCACTTTTTTGACCATTTGTTAATTTCCAATAAACATGCAAATAATACAAAGGAGCATGCACACCCGAATATCAAAGAACTTTCCAAAATCAAATTTACTTGTGTAATTTCTTCATCCCCCAATGTAGCTACTATGGGACAATTGAAAATCATATGTGTTAAGGAAACGTTTGGAAACATCTCTAACAAACGGCTGATTTAGAAAACCATTTCTTGAGAAGACATTATGGTGACCAATGTATGCAATAGATTGCCATAAGCTTGAAATAATTTGAATTGATATTGTTGATATTAACATCAATTATTAATATTTCTGAATATTTAAATTGAATGGTACAGTATTGGAAATTATTCAGTACCATATTATTGAAACCGGCTTCCTCTATGTCCCAATTTTGTGGCACAGCTAGTGATGTTTCCCCATTCAAATTTCTCCGTGCCTTTTGGAGTACTGAATTATCTGGTCTTAGCGAACAATCCTTCATTGTTCCATGCTCTCCCTCCACAAATTGTGCATACAATTTTGTGCATATAAAAGGGTGGTAAGCTAACAGCCATAACTATCAGGGGCTTTTGAAGAGCTATTTGACAGTGGAATAAAATACCTTAGAGGAGGGTGGACTTTCCATCTTTGGACAGCATTAAAGAAAACTTGGATGGCCAACTCTCAGGAGTGCTTTGGTTGTCTGTTTCTGCATGGCAGGGGCTGGACTAGATGGCCTTTGCAGTACCTTCCAACCATCATCATTCAAATGCTTTGCAGGGAAAATAAAGGCGGCAGTAGCAGCAGTGAAATGTATTGCAAACCAGTAGCTCCCTCATTCATTTCTACTGTGCTCTCTGTAGACCTTCCCACTCCCCATAAAACAACTCAGAACTGTCAGCAAATAGAACTGGTGTAATCTGAAAGGATGTCCCAAATGAATGATAAAATGGAAATATCTGACTGGAACTAAAGCAACTGACTGGACATGCATGGCAAGTGACCTTGCTGTTCTCAAGATAATTTCCTGGAACAGACATTCAAATGTCAAAGTGATGGGCCTGATATAAAACCCCTGGTAATTAGAGAGTGAACAGTCTTAGGTATTACGGTATCCTCTATTTTATTATTAGATAATGTGATCTTGAGTACACAGATTCTTAATTTCGAGGCCCCATGCATTCTTATTGACATACCCTTGTAATAACAGCATGAAAGCCACATTTGATTATGTGCTGGCCTAGTTTTCAAGGCACCTTACTGTGCTTAGATTGTAACAACATTTGTTGTTATTTGCCATCAAGTCAACTTCAATGTACGACAAGCCTATTACCAAGAGCCCTCCAAGAGTCATCAACTGTGCTGTTCATGTCTTGCTAACTCAGGGTTGTGGTTTTATTGACTGAATCAGTTCACCTACAGTGCAGTCTACCTCTTTTCCTAACAAGATGTTGTTATTGTGTGCCTTCTAGTAATTTCTGTGTTATGGTGACCCTTAAGGAAGTCTTTTGTAGAGTTTTCTTGGTGAGATATGTTCAAAGGTTTGTTGGTTTTGCCAGTGCCTCCCTCTGGAGCTGTGAGAGTGTGGCTTGCCTAAGGTCACCCAGTGGGTGCCCAGAATTCCAAGTCTAGTCTCCAGAGTTGTAGCCCAGTGCTCAAATCACTATGGGGCTGGACAGACTGGCAGAAAGGGATGGCGAGATACCATCCCTTTCTGCCCCGGATGTAAACTGCAGCAACCATCCCTTTCTACCCCAGATGGAGACTGCAGCAACCTCTGGGAGGCCTAAAAATATCAGCTCCCCACAGGTTCTTTTTAGGCTGTGTGCAGGACACCATTGATGCACTCACACGCCATGATGATGTCCATGCAGCGCAGTGCTGTTTGGGTACTGTGCTACATGGACGTCGACATGGCGCACCCCATATGGATGGACGCAGTGCATGATGGCAGTAGGGTTGCTGAGCATGTAAATGCTCAGTCCCTACACAACCCTAGTTTGGGCCCAGGCCGGCATAAAGCACCCTATAACACATGCCCTATAACACACTGGCCTAGTTCCCCAAGGAACAATTCCACTGAGATGGGCCAGCAATAACTGCAAAGCACAGCAATAATAACATTTTTTTAAAGAAAAGCTTTTATTAAAACAATGAAAAATCTTATTGTACCTGCCACAATGATATCCCAAAATGGTTCAAAAGGCAGTGTGCTTCAGTTTACAGGAGGTCCAAATTGAGCAACAGGGAAATAATAACAAAACAGATGTGTTATTATTTCCAAAACCATCTGTTTGCTTGTATTGGAGAAGATCAGCCATGCCAATCAACACTGTACCAAATATTGTGAAGATTAGCCATGGCAACCTCTATTGTGTTGGTCTATAACCATAATAAAGATGAACTGAACTGAACCTCTCAGACCATCGTCTGTTCTTGCAGGACATAAATGGGCTCATCTATTAAGACAGGGACATTGTCTTCCAAGGTCTTGCTAGGATTAGGTTCATTTTTTGACCAGTTATGCCTGCTGCTTTCATCCTATTATTAGGTGATTTTTTTAAGAAAAAAAAATATATATATGATAGTAAAATAAATGACTCTGGATAGTTGGCAACCTCTATAAGCTTCTGTGTTCTCCAGCATCCTTAAACTTGCTGCTGTGGGATTGATCTCTTGCCCTCTGCTCCGTGCAGCACAAGAATCTGATGTTTTCTGGGGGGTTGTTTTTTCAAAGAAAGAACAATTTTACTGTAGTCTCTCTGATTTAAAGCTTTGTTCCATGGTAAAACAAAAGGAGGAAGTAAATTCACTGAAGATTTAAAAGCTAATCCAGATTTTACAACACCAAGAGCTCAGGTTCACACTTCCAGTAGGCTCTATCATTCTGTCTCAACTGAACTAGAAGTTTTATAAGTTCTGGCTAGATGTTTTCTACTGTAGAGTCCTTGATGGATATGTAAATTTAGTTCTTTTGAAAATAATTAGAAGGCAGTTGAATACATCTCTACAATTACTTTTATGGGTAAAGTGGTTTGCAATTCTTGTACATCCCTGAATTAATAACAATATAGCAATAAAGCAGAAGAAACTGTGTGGGTCTAAAACTCCATTCCTTACATTAGCAGGTTTTCATGAGAGAGATATTACTCTTGACATCTGCATAGTTGCTGTCATTCATATATTGCTCATTTCAGATTAAGCCTCCTCTGTTGGGTTGTCCTTGAAGATGTTTAGAGAGTCAAGCTGATGCAAACATTATGCTGCTGCCAACTACTAACTAATATAGGCTTATATGAAAATGCTACTTCTGTTCTGATTTTTAAAAAAGGATATGAGTTTGTTTCTAAGTCCCAACTCAGTTGCCATTTTTGCATTTAAACATCTACACAATCTGGATCTCGCAGATGCAATAGTGACGATGCCAGAGTTAGCCAAAAAATAAAATGACTGGAGCAGACAGGACTATATGCTGAATTGGAATCTATATTGCTGGATAGCAAAAAACCAAAGGTTTTGCAAGAACATAAAACTTATCTTCAGATACTTAATGAAGTAATTTTGAGCCTCATAAAAATGTATATTGTAAAAGAAGAGAATCAAACAAACAAACAAGCAAAATCCCATTACTGTTTTGCCTTAGCCTTGTACTTGTGACAATGAGTTATTATCATTAATTATCGCTCTCTTTTATAGTTACTGGCTGCATTTAATTTTAGACTTTAAATACTCCAAAACAGAAACGATTAATTTAATTTTGTAGCTGATGCAAGTAAAATTTGCATTGGAGGAAGAAACTGTTCGTACAGTTTCTATAAGGAGAAACTTGTAAAGTTTTAAAAGCAATTATGGGTTGGGGTTTTTAAAACTTTTTTCCGATATAGCAGATATTTCCTTAATTATTTTGCCTAAGAGCATCCAAGGAAATTCCCATATAATTTCTTAGAACTTGGAAAATCATTGTTTAGTCTGCAATGATAATCTCTGTTTTATCTGGAGTATACCCATGAACTTTACATTAGTCCAAGAACTAGCCATATCCAGGCAATGTAACCCTTTGGAGTTTTGAAACTGAAGAGGAAGCAAGTGTACCTGATTCCAGAATTTGCAGTGTTCTTAACATTCTGACACTTGACAAGATTCCACTTTGCCCTGTCTGTATCTTTTCAGTTCCTAGAATTTACTAGGTTTCCCTCTAGGATTTACTATCACCAAGAGAACAGCAAAAATACATTAAGGGGCCCTGGTTATTTGTTTCCAAGCAAACCAATCATCCTCAGCCCCTACTCCCACAAAAAGGGCTGAGAAATTGGATTGTCTGTGTGTGAAGTAGTGAATTATTGAGCTATCACAGTACTGGATCACTGGGTGATGTGGAGGAAACCAACATGTTCCCATAGCTATTATGAAACTGTTCCACAGTCAGTACCTTAAGTCTGCTGTAGCATTTGCCAGGATACATGAGTATTTGCAAGCCAAGTGTCATCCATCCTATATGTTTCGGCTTGGTCCTTCCAGGTGTGAAAACAAATGAAAGGCACAACTATAGGATGGTTGACACCTGACTTGAAAACACTAAATGTGAAAAGGATCTAGGCCCCTTCCTAACATGAGTTAACAGTGTGAAGTTGTGGCTAAAAATGTTCTAAGCTACATCAAGCTTGATGAATGCAGAGAATGTTATAGAAACAGCATATCTTGACTTCAGTAAGGCCTTTTGCAAGCCAGGATACCCATGATATTCAAGCAAACAAATGAGTAAAATGTGGGCTAGATGATGTTACTGTTAGGTGGATTTGTATTTGGTTGATCAGCCAAACCTAAAGGGTGCTCACCAATGGCTCCTCTTTGTTCTGGAGAGAAGTGACTGGTGGGGTGGTTATCAAATCATCATCATCATCATGACTGTTTATTTATAATGCTCTTTTCACCAAAGGATAGAACATCAGACATATATATCCAAAAATGAAACAATAAATCACAACACTATACAATGCTAAAATATTAAAATAATATACTAATATATTAAAAAACAATATTCTCATCAGTTTTGGTCATCTTAGGGCCCGAACAGGCCAAAATAAAGCTGGTTTGGGTCACTTTGGAGGTATGCTGTTTAAATGGCACAACCATCTTAGGGGCCAGAAGCTGCGCCAAAGCTGCGCTCAAGTCCTTAGGACTGGAGCATGGTTTTGGCGCTGCTTCCAGCCTCTTAGGATGCAGGCATCATTTAAACAGCATACCTCCAAAGTGACCCGAAGCAGCTTTATTTTGGCCTGTCTGTTCAGGCCCTTAGATACACTCAGCACCTTATTCTGGTGAATCGAATAGGAAGGTCTTCAACTCTTTGTGAAAGTGGGTGACACACCAAACTAGAAGTAGCTAAAACCCTCCAATCCTGGCCCATGCATATGAAGGAGGTACAATTTGGACTTGTGCCCTGAAGCCAGGCCTAATTTTGATACCGGCAATTGCTTTTGAAAGAAACCATGAGAAAAGAAAGCAGAGAAAAGCTACTACTCAGTCCCAGAGGTCACCATCTTTGTTTTAAACAATGTCCTCAGTTGGTAAGTGGATTCCTGGAGTATTTTAACATCTGGCCTAATCTTCAATATTTTATTTTGCTTGACCCTAAACACTCATAGGAAAATCAGACATACTTTATCCCCACTCCTTGTACTATAAGTATAATTTCAGTTGAAATGACAAACCAGTTATCAACTTAGTTGCTGTTGCTGTCTTAGCAGATTTCTCTAAAGCTATTTATGAATTTAGAAGGTGATTTGGTGATTTCCAGCTACATATATCCTCCTCCCCTCTTTTTTCCCCTCACAGGCAGGTTTTTAAAAGGGTCAGGACATTCCTATAAACTATTTGTGCTCTCCTAGAGCGAAGCCACTGTGTCTGCTGTAACATTTTGGTAATTTAACCCACCAGGGATCGGCTGCTTCTTTAATTCATAAATCCTTTTATAAACACAGTTGTTTCTGGGACAATCAAATGCTCTCAAGCATAATGAGAAGGAGGTGGCAAGAGCACCAGGTGGCCAGCCAAGTAAATATAATGCCAGCAAGAATGGTGACATCATATTTCTTCTTACAGGATGACCCCAAGCTATAATGATAATCGGAAAAGTTCCATTTCCAAAAGGGTGACTACAAAGAAAGCATCCCACCCAAAGCATTCAATGTGTCCAGATGAATATTTGGATCCTTTGCTCCACTCTAGCAAATAATCACAGGGTACCTTCCATCCATCTGTGGTGCCTTAAGTGTTAAGGCTGTTGGCTGCTGATTCTTATCTGATGCTACAGGTTAAGCATGATACATTATCCATCCTCTGTATTTATGTTTTCTGGACAACAGACACGGATATCTTCCTCCTGGGAGAAAGAGAGGTGCAGATGTGATGGCGCTGGCATGTTCCTAACTCCAGGGACTTCTGCTTGCCAACACAGTTTTGAGAGCTGACCCTACCCATGGGGACAGAACAACACTCTTTCTGCCAAGCATCATAGGACGCAAGACATTTCAAGAGCTTCACAGAGTCATAGTGTTGACCATGATGACATTAAGTTGTTTTGACAATTGTGAGTTCCTGGCAATTACTCACACTATTATAAATCCACACATCAACTTAAATCTTCACTTGTTTGGAGACAGATGTTAAATTCATGAATTTAACAAGATGTTTCGGTGGAGGTGACAAAAAAGATCAAAGGAAGCAGATCAAAGTACAGGTGTGAGAAAACTTGTAGAAACAATGATCCTGAAAAAGTTATTTTATACATATCTTCCCATACTGTATTTTATTAGAGACATTCAGAGAAGAGACGTGGGGTTGGTTCATTCTGTGGCCACACACATATTTAGTAACAACTTTTGAATCCTATTCTATTTTACTTTATTGCAAAATTTTGCACTGAAGAAAACAATCACCTGACCAGAGATTTTAAAAATTGCATTTTCAGAAACCACCACCAACATGACCTTCTCATTCCAGAATGAGATTCTGGAAACTGAAATGAAGAAGCTTCCCAGATTCTTCCCATATGTGAAAACTCTTCTTGAGGGTTCATCTGTGGTAGATGTGAAAAGAGTAGTGGGTGCCCAATCCATACTTCATACCAATTCCACGTGTTTCTTCACAAATCTGCTCCGAACCATCATTTTATGAGTCTACATTTTTAAAAATCTTACAAAAATGGCCTTTTGTCACATTTCAACACATTTCGAATGTGTTTTCACACAACATAGCTAACACTTAAGACTACTTCCTAATGCTAGAAAATGCTAATACTCAATGCTCCAGACCTTTGGGGAGTTTCCTTGATAACTCCAGTGATTTTTGTTGAATGTCCCAGGAGAAAGTCTGATTCCGTAAAGGCCAGAACACAAAGGACATTTATTGGACCATTTAATAGCATGTGGAACTTGTCTCCTTTTTATTTTCTATGATACACACGCACACACACACACACGTAATTTCAATAAAATCTAGGAGGTCTACCTATGCCAGGGGGGAAATTGCAAATTTTGAATTAAATCCCATTCTTAGGTTCCAGATAAAGCAGTCCCATTGAATTAATGCAAATTGCTTATGTAACACACCAGGTTTCCATTGATCCAATGGGTTCTACTTTTGACTAGCAAGTGGAATTAGTATTCCATTTATGCCACACTTTGGCAATCATGTTGATTTATGATCAATCAGAATTTGTCATTGTTCTCTTTACATTGTAAAGACCTGATTGCAAACTTGCATGTTCTTTATGGCAGCTTTTCCTCAGGGTCTTTATTTGATTTATATATAGTATGTTTAGCTAGTTGTGCCTTCCACATTGATATAATTGTAAATACAACAGCAGGATCATAAAAGTTATTCTGTGCTATGGAGTCTAGAATGAGGTTGCTGTCATGACGGTTGAACCTCTTATCTTCTGAAATTCCTCTTTAAGAGAAATTGAAAATTGGATAAGTCATTGGTTTCTGGTAATGGGACGAAGGAGGAGGAATGAACGATCCGTCTGTTTTCAGCCCATGTCACTTTGGAGTCTTTGTGTCCATCTGACAAAGAATTTAGCTTCATATTTACATTGATGGATTCTTAATTTTTCTCACAAATTATGCATTTCTAAATCTATTTGATCATTAAATGTACACTTAATGTCATTTGATATCTTGTGTGAGCTGAGAACTGAAATTGAAGAATGGCAAAATCTAATAGATAGCTATATTCTAGTCCTGACACTGATCCAGCAGCTAATCCTGGATCAAGTGAGTTTGTATTAGAATTCACGATGATCACATTCTTTAATCATCCCTAATCTATAGTCATCATGTAGGAGCTGAACAATCTGCTTCATATCCATCCTGCAGACTCCTTTTTCTGTCTATGAGGGAGGAAATCCAATTTTTTGTGTGTGATAGTTGTGTGTTTTATCTTAGATGAAACCAAAATAAGGCTTCTTAGCTGAGATACTAGGGGAGTTTGAGGGCGTGAGAGTGAGAGCAAGAGCTAGGCATGCAGAGAGAGGCAGAGATGATGGAGATGATATCAGTATCAAAGATAATTGGAAGGTTTCTTCTGTGAATTTCCCTAAACAAAGAAATGAAACCAGAAAAACTGGGCCCCTGTCTGCACTGGCCAGGACACCCTTAGACCAGCCTGGAGTATCCTGGCCTCAGAGATGCCCCAACCTCCCTCACTTACCTGAGACCCTGTATTCTAATGTTTGCTGTGCTAGTCACCATTGTGGGTCACTTCACTGTGAGATTAGGAAGAGATGTCCAGCATCAGTTGCATGGCTGGACATCTTGTTCTGACATCAGAGCAAGTGACCTTCTGCCATGGCAGCTGCATCAGGCAACACAACGGTACATGGGACAACAGAGGATTAGTAAGAATTGTCCCTCCAAACTGAGACAGTGGGGGGACATGATGAGACCTGATCTGACTGGCCAATGAGAAAGAACTCTCTCCCTTCCTGAAATGCTATGACCCATTATGATAGAGAGGAAGTGGATGGATAGATAATGACAATATTGCTGTTGTTATGTTCCTTCAAGCTATTTCTGACATATGGTGACCCTAAGGTGACTCTAGCATGGGGTTTTCTGGGCATGTTTCTTCAGAGGGGGTTTGCCATTGCCATCCTCTGCTGCTGAGAGAGTGTGACTTGCCCAAGGTCACCCAATAGGTTTACATGACTGAGCTGGGATTCAAACCCTGGTCTCCAGAGTCATAGCCCAATGTTCAAACTACACCACACTGGCTCACGTTTGGCTAATATTGCTGAAGGCTTATTTTGGAGACCTACAGCACCAGGATGCACATAGGGAGTAGCCTCTGCCATGTTGGGGAAACTTGCTCAGACCTGAGGCCATAAAGAAGTCAAGGGAGGTAACTAAACACTGAACAGACAGGTTCTAGAGAGTTATCTATAGTGGCAGCTTTCCAGTGGAGAGAGTGAACAAGTAGCAGGGAATTATGGATTTGCTACTCCTACCCTTCTAACACTTGAGGTGACTGCCTCTCTGACCTTGCAATAGTATTAGTCCTGAGACAATTGATCTTCCTCACTGAAGCCTCCCTATAAACCTCCTAAACCTTCTCAGAGAGTTGGGATTTTTCTTCCCTGAGTTTGCTTTTTGTTTGTGGAGAGGGCTTCAGGAGAAGGAGAAGGAAGTTATGATGCAACTGACAGTTTGATGTTGGTGTGAGCCCAGTTACTGCCGCCTCATTTTAAAAGACTTGAGTCTTAATCAATTTAGACCTTCAACCCATCGTACAGAAGGCATTTCCCATTCCCTATCATTTCTGTTCATTGTCCTTTTATGAGCGTGCTTATTCCAAAATATATTGAACATATGTTTATAAATATGCTGCAAGGCTTAATTTGAAAACAAAGGGGCATCTGGGTGCTTGTGAGCATTTGGCAGATGCACCATGCTGACTGCAAAAATAAATAAATAAACAATGAAATTTATACGCAAAAGAATGGGGGGGGGGGGAGGCACTGCAGTATAATCATTCCAGCCGTAAAATGTGCTGCTTCTTGGGCTGACAGATCCACATCAGTAGATAGGCTTGGTCCGATGAAAGCCCATTTCAGAAGTTACAGCACAGGAATGGGGAACCTGTGGTTAAGAGGAGCCAAGTTAAAGGGAAAAATGGGGGGGTATATATTAAGGAGGTTGAGTCCTTTAGTGTTCTGCACTATCAAAGGTTTGGGGCATTTGTACTTTTTACTTCTTGGCTGTTCTTGTTTGTCACAACTAGCAGGTTTTGAACAACTGAGTGACAGCTGTCAAAGGTACTTTCAATCATATATTTTGCTTAATAATATTTTAATAGGATAATCTCCATGTTTTTATTTGTGTCATTTTGTTGTGGGCCTCCTTTTAGAGAACAGAGAAGTCTCCATCAAAGCAGTCAATAATGCCTATAGTAATGATTGTTGCTGTTTTAGACAATCTGAAACCACAAAGGAAATGTAGGACCAGATGGATCTATAAATACTGGAGAGGACTTGGATTCTAAGAACAATCACTTGGAAGTAAATGCCATCAACATCTGTAGGATTACTTACAAGCCCATTGGCATAGAATCAGAGCGCTTAGGCTAATTCAATAAACATAATGCTGAAAATTTTGACAGAATTCACAACCATAAAATACGCTGCAGGAGGATTATCTAAGGTTACGATAAGAACATGCATATTGGAGCCGGACAAGTGTACTGACTTTTATCGCAGAGATCTTGGGAAATTGCATAGTTACATTTGCATTGGAATGGTGCCATTGACATTGTATTGGAGGTGAAGGACCTGATAAAAGCAACTGATAACAAAAACTCAGTGCAAATGAGCAGCCATACAATCATGCTGTGTGCCAGAGTAAATTTTAATTGCATACTTTATGCGGAGAAAGTTGAAGGACCACATCCAAGGTTAGAAGAATATCGCTGGCAGGAACACAATCCAATTCTGCAAGAAGATAGCCTGGCTTATATGTATTCAGATATATTTAATTACTGAGTGGACCATTTGGAATATAGTCCCAATGGCGTCTGATATTTGAAATTATTACTAGAAGTGTATTTACGTGTAGATAGAAAAAGGGAAGGGGAGAGAAGGGCATGCAAGTTTTGTCTCTGTGGTGCCAAATTATAGTCACTTCTGCAGCAGATGGGCGAGCGCAGTTTCAGAGAGATGAGTGGCAGCCTAATGGGAAGCGATGACTATACAGGTTGAATCTGATTTTGAATTCTGGAATATTTGCATATACATAATGGGATATCATGGAGATGGGGCCAAGTCTAAATAGGAAATTCATTTATGTTTCATATACCCCTTCTACGCATAGCCTGAAGGTAATTTTATATATGGTATTTAATAACTTGTTCATGAAACAAAGCTTGTGTAGAGAAGGATTAGCTAAAGTTAGGATAAAAAATGTGCACATTAAAGCTGAGCAGGTCTACTGAATTTTATGGATATAACTGGGAAGCATCAGAAAGCAAAGGTGTCATTATCTCACCTAGTTATGAAAAACATTTTGTATTTTGGAATATTTTGGTCTTTGGAATTGTTTGGAATTCAACCTCAAAGGTTTTTTTTCCAACACCCCCCACCACACACACTGTCTTCAATTATTTTATTGTATGCCATCCTAAGAGCTTTTGATATAAGGTTGAGTATAAATATTTAAATGAATAGTCAGTCCATCAGTCTTGCATCACACAGGGACACTTGATGCCCTTCGAGCTTTCTTCTGATTCTATGATTCTGTGACTCTGTATTCAGAAGTCCTCACACTGTCCTATGAAAATGTATGCAACACCTTTCACTCTGTTAGTCTCAAAGGTGCTACAAGATCCTTTTGCAGACCTTTCCCTGACATTAGTGCTCCATACCACAGAACAAAACACTTTTGAAACAATCTGGGTGGGAGCCTATTAATTACATGGTTCTAGAATTTACACATGAACTTGCACTTGTTCATAGGTTCATATTTCTGTGAAGTTCTCATGTGTGGCCATTTCTCCTGCAGTACATTATTCCTGGATGGTGCATAACTGGTTTTCAGTGCCTTCAACATACCATTTGTCTCCAACATTGAAATACTCCTCATCCCAGTCGACTAGATTTAGCATTGTTGCAGATGTGTAAAAATCTGCAGCATTTCACATGTGCAGAATGGACCTTGAGATTGTGGAAGCAGCCATTGCACAAGGGCATAAACAAGCACATTGGCAGTTATGCACAAAGGTGTCTTTCAACAGAAGTATGCTGTAGGACAACTGTTATATAACTACATGTTTTTCACTGCACAAACATGATGTAGGATCTTGGCCTTTGTTATTCTGGCTTGTCTTAGAAGTCTTTTAATGTGCTCTGTGCAAAGGGAGGCAGGAGGTGGCCTACCATGGAAGAAAAAAGTAAATGTCTCAGCCTCTTAAAAATGCCATTTTTTACAACAGAAAATGTCAGAGTACTCCCTGCAACCGAACATAATATTTCCTTAACAGTTTGACATCTTATGTTCTTGTTAATAGAATAGCAAGAATTCCCTTTGAAGAACACAGTGACCTATTGTGATTCCCCCCTTTCTTTCTTTTCCCCATGTAGGAACTGGCTGCAGTCGAAGAGAGGTGACCATGGTTGTTAACTGCAATTGGCAAGAGGGCATAAGAAATAACAATAAGCTTTTATCTGAGAAATCTATAAAACTAAATCCAGTGAATGCTGAATGTAACAAAATATTAGTTTAACTGCCTGTTTACAACCCGCCCATAAAAAGGGGGGTAGTCTATAAAAAAAGATCCTGAAGCAACACTTCATAGAATTGAAGAGCATGCCTTTTGTTTAACCAGATGCTGTAAATTTAACACAGTTACGTTGTTGCCACCCAGAGTTTTATTGATTATATATTTTTTACTGAGATGCTTATCGAGAAATTTATTTTTTTTAAATGGCGACTTTTAAGACAATATTATTAATGAGCTGCTAATAGAAAACCAAACAGGAGAGATAGGAGAGGGGCAAAAAGGATCACAAATATCTTTAAAATACAACCACAACTTATCTATCTATCTATCTATCTATCTATCTATCTATCTATCTATCTATCTATCTATCTATCTTTTCACGACCACAGTAGTAGTTGGGATAATGTGGTTAGTTTTTATCCCCTTCTTACCCTAGGCATGGTGAGCAGTGCCTGCCTCTTCTTCTTAGCAAGGCCATGTCTACATGTCTAGGAGCATCCCGGAGTATTCTGGTATATGTAGTGGGGAGATCTGAGATATTCATTCATCTTACACTGGCCCTGGAATTGTCCCAATGTTGCCGTTATTTGGGCTCTGCTGTTCTGATGCTGGGTTTGCACTTGAATCCCACTGTGATGTTTTGTGCCACTGCCACCATGGTTACTTACTCTGAGATCAGAATGAGGCATGCAGTGTGGATCACATACCTGGGCACCTTGTTCTGACTTCAAAACAAACAACTCACCACTGACAGTTGCACTGGATGGCACAGAGGAACACATTGTAAACAGCTGCTCTGTATTGCATTGGACAACCCCTGATCTTCTGGAAAACCCCAGAGCAAAAAGTGAATTTAAAAAAAGTTTTAAGGTGGGGGGCATACAACAGGATTGGTGTTGAACTAGCTGAATGTTGCCCAGACCAGGGGATTGGGCCCCGTATCATCCAGACTCCTCATTGTGAAAACTGGGATGAGGGGTAGGAGGGTGTTTTATTTGGCCTATGCAGAAAGGTCCATAATCACGTCAACCCTTTCCTACCCTCCATTGGAAACCCTTAGATTTGCCAACTCTCCCCCCACCCCCTGCGCATCATGATTTGTATTGCCTTCACGCCTGTTCACCTGAATAGGTCAAATTTCTATTTCATCACTTCATTTCCTCCTCTTTTTTCTGTAGTAATATTCCTGTTTACTTCTCTTCCTCAATTTTGAGTGCACATATTACACTTATTTCTCTGAACATACATGCATCTACTTCGTTTTTGTAGTTATTTACATGTCGTTCCTATCATACAGTGCTGTAACTATTGACCATCTGATACAGACACCAACTATTTCTCATGTTGTCACTTTTATTGCTATCACACTACCACAGGTACACCACAGGAGAGGGGTTAATGGTGCTTAGCAAGCACTACACCATAAGGTCTCATCAAGACAATAGCTGATGTGGAGGCAACGCTGCAGCATTTTTACTCTGCAGTTCACAAATGCTGTTGCTCTTCCTTGTTTGAGCAGGACCAGTGAGCAAGGAATGGAATTCCTCTAGTTTGCAAAGTGAGACACTGAAGATTGCTTTACACTTTCATTAAATGTACCTGCATGTCCTTCATAATACACACACACACACACACACACACACTGAATGCCTAGACTGTGTAGAGACACACTGAGAGTTCAAGTGAAGATTTTAGTTAGTACAATGCCAGACCTTTGGCTGTTGGAAGAAAATGTCATGGGGGTAGAATTCTTATTAGAAAGGCAATGCTCTACTTCCCCTGTCCCCATTGCTATATCCCTGTTCTTTTCCATCTCTTCTTAATAGATATGCTCAGCACATAGAGGCAAATGTTCAAATTGGGTTCTTTATGCACAAAACTACAATGGAGGCTTCCTTTTTAATATGTAGTTTAAAAAATTAGAAGACTGGATGTATTGTTTCCATCTTTTGATCAATCAATTGGTCCTTCTGTCCCATGACTGATAGCAGCATTGCTGGGGAAGTCAGAATCTAGTAAGGTTAGGTAGTGACCGAAGATTCAGCCCAGATCAGGTCATATACAAGCAGTCTACAAGGTCTTCTGAGACAGGAGGTGTAGGGGTGATGTCTCAAATGTTTCAAAGTTAGTCCTGTGGGAACAGGCAACCATGATGGACAATGCTGAAGGAGAAAGACAAGATGTATATCTTACAGCCAATTCCAAAGGAGCTTAGATTATTCACCAACATGGTAAACATTTGTGTGCAAAATGAATTCAGCTGCTGGGAGATTTATAGCCGCTTGAACTTGACATCTCAGGTGGATCATTGTTCAGTATTTCCTATTTAAGCTTTTGTTAAGAGGTCTTGATTCTTTCAGTGCTGCTAATTTTCTTTTTGTCGTGCCACAAATGTCAGGGACATCTCCACAGTGTCCATCAGTTCTGGTTGAGTTGGGGTCACCTCTTACTGGAGGTAACCAGCACAGATCTGTCACCAGATATCCTGGATTTGCTAGAGAGGTATAACTTGAAACAAGCAGCCTCTCCAGGTTTGAATCCTCTTAGCCAGATTCCACAGGGTGAGTTATGATGCCTTCTGTGCTTGCTATGTATATATATATATATATGTGCTTTGTTTCACAAAAAGAAATTGTGTGCATGTGTGTGTGTGTGTGCATGCAGAGATACTGCACAAATTGCACAAACCATAATTTAATAAAAGACCTTCAATATCTTGTTCTTACACTGCAGGAGTTAAATCCCAGCATTTGTGATTTCTTGACAGTCTCTCTCAGCATGTTGAGACAACTTGTCTCATCAGAAATGAATACTTTTGTAAGAATCCTTTGCATCCCTACTGAGAGGAGCTACCTGATGAGTAAGAGAGGGAACATGGCTTAGTATTGGAACACATGCCTTAAATGTGGAAGGTCCCAAGTTCAGTTCTTGGCACCTCCAGATTAAAAGATCAGGTAGTACATAATATGAAAGAGTTCTGCCTGAAGAACTACAGAGCCATCCCTAGTTACAGAAGGTAATGGGGACTATAAAGACCAATAGTTTGACCCACTATAAAATAGTTTCCTGTGCTTCATGTTCCACTGTAAGAAGTAAAGCAAACTGCAGAAGCTCTTGGACAGAGCTTACCCCTTTGATTTCAGCCCTGCAAATTACTTCTGGGGACCTGAATCTTCAGAGCACATTGGTGAGTTATTACAGCTCTTTATGATCCCAAAGTGACAGCTAATCTGTAGATGGACAAGTAGTATAGTCCATACTAGCAAACTGTGTCAAAGCACAAAGGGGATTGTGGGGACCTTTTCAGCAAGAGACATTGTTTGAACTGTATGGCAGACTCCCTTCATTAGATCCCTCGATCTGAGACTGTTGGTTCGGCTGATATGGGATTGTGCCTGGGATTCTGAAACATGACTGATGGGTATAACTTCACTTATTAAGTACTGAGCAAGAAATAAAAGAAGAAAGAAGGAAGATTGAAAACCCAACTAAGTTGTGCTACATGGACAGATTAATGTTTTGTATGTATTGTCACATCACAAGCATAACATTCCCGTAATATACATTCTATTGACAGCTGACCCACCCTGAATATCTAAATGCAGTACTTCATCTGAAGAAGTGGGTTAATATCCATAAAAGTTCATGCAAAAGTAAAATAGCCACTCCTAAAGGTGCTGTGACATTCCCTTTTCCCCCTCCTTCTCTCCCTCTTTTTAAATAGGGATTCTGTAACCATAGCTCTTGGACTCAGCCATGTCCTGATTTGTCCTCTGCTACAGAACCCATAAAAATGATCCCCTGTACAAATGTTTCCAGAGCAAATATATTCATGATCTCGAAAGAAGGCAAACCTGTGAAGGTGCTGATCATTCTGGTGGGTGAAAGTGAAACTGCTTGACTGTATTTGTTGCTTAAGTTTTATGGACACCATCACATAGACCTCTTGGATAAAGGTGCAGTATTAAAATGTTTGAAATCATATATCACCAAACACCAACCAGGGCTCCATCAAGAAGAGGGCAGCTTCAGGGCATGCTATTCACACTCTGTAGAGGTCAAGCTAGTGTAGGACAATACTACTGCTCTCTAGCACTGAGTCACTGAGCTCCAGTATAAGTAGCAATGAGATACCAATGAATGAAGAATGTTTTCTTCAGGTTGTTGAAGGACAGACCATATCACTTCTGCCCCAGCTGAAC
Source organism: Sceloporus undulatus (assembly GCF_019175285.1). Taxonomy (NCBI): domain Eukaryota; kingdom Metazoa; phylum Chordata; class Lepidosauria; order Squamata; family Phrynosomatidae; genus Sceloporus; species Sceloporus undulatus. Next base: position 126,179,459 of record NC_056527.1, on the reverse strand, counting down.
AAGATTGGTGCTCCAATAATTCTGACTCATTATAGAACGTAGAGTTTAACTCTCTCAAGATTTGTATGTGTTTGTTGGAGACGAAATTCTTATTTCCTTGGAAAATTCACCCTGTGTTAATAGAAGAGTTTTATTGCTCTCGGCTGATATTCCAGAAGCAATTTTAAAGAAAAATTGGCCTTCTCTAGGTGGTCTATTTCAACCTTGAATGGGTTAACATGAGAGCTCCTGGCAGCTGGTTTTATCTGAGGAGTGTTCTTGCTTTGTTTCCTTGTTCATTTCTGCTGATGTAATATCTCCCATAAATCGAAAGATAAGAGCTGGGTACAGTATGTCCTTTTGATAAATTTACTATGATTCCTTGGAGGGAAAAAGAAAGAGCGAGAATAAAAACAAGTATTCTACACTACAGCATGTTTACAATATTTGCAGCCTGCTCTCAAAAGAAGAAGGGACATTATTTCTTAGACAGTGGTTAAGAACATGGAGGAAAATTCTTCTACAGCAGCTTAGGCTTTCAGTCTTCAAATTGTGCAGATCAATGTGTTGGGTAGCATTCTTAGCTTGCAAAGTATTGCACATGCTGCCTTGCGTCAAAGCAATTGCAATTGTGGTATACTGATGGAGTGCCATGTGCCGGGTGGAGATAGACACTTGCATCGCTATTTCTTAAATTTCAAGTCTTTCCCATGTGGAATATAAAGAAAGTTGATAATCTGGGCAAATGCTTCACACATGAAATGGAATAACCAACTACCACTGCTGGCCAAATTCCTCTGATGCATTGTTATGCCCAAGATTGTAAGGGCAACTTGTTTATCCTGAGAGCGTGTAATGAGAACCTCTCTCCCCATGGACCTATTCACAGCAAGGCTGAGAAAGACATTGAGACACCAAATTTGGTTTTAAACACCATGCATGTAACATTTATTGAATCACACAAGTAACACAACCATTGATTATCAAGAGCTCTTTCACTCACACATTCATACAATACTCACACACACTTTCCTTCCGCCGAACATTGATCAGTTGTTCTCGTAGGCTGGGGATGACACCGTTGCCGCGGTTGGTGCCAACAAAATGGAGATGAAAGTCCAGGGTCTTTATACTTTTTCTTCTCTCTGGCTCTTGGCTGCTGAAGTCTTGCAATATTGCAGCCCATTACTCAACTTCTTCTTTTGGGAGGACAGACAGGTTGTTCAGATCAGTCCGTGTTCAAAGCAACTCGTTCTGTTCAAAGTCCTCCATTGTCCTGTCAGTTCCTCATCATGGCGACTCAGGAGATAAGGTTCTTCCCGGTCATAGTTTGTCACACCTGGACGGCACCCCGCTTCAGCTTCCAAGTTTTCAGACTTTCCTCGCCTCGGTTGCCAAATACTTTCGTCACATCAGTGCTCTGAGCGGAACCATCTTGTTTGGTCCTTTAGCTATGTTTAAAGCACAGTTCCTTGGTTCTTCGGTTCTTCAGCTCTGGGTTTAAGTCAGAACTCACTCATTCATCTTACAGCATCATTCCCCAACATGAGGGCCACGTTGTGCCTGATGGGGAGATTGAATTTAGAACTCTTTGTAAATGTGTAGGCTCTAATTACTTTGTATTAAACCATGTTAATGATGAATTAGAGCTGCCAAAGTTCCCACTCCTGAGATACTCTTAACTATAGCTAACAAAAAAGAAGAAGATGTGGTAACTTTAGCACCTACATTGTTGAAGACATCCCTTGCCTCTGTCTGTCTGTCTGTCTGTCTGTCTGTCTATCTATCTATCTATCTATCTATCTATCTATCTATCTATCCAGATATCTGTCTTTCAGATACCATCTCTCCCTCGGGCCTAAATCCAGTTGCTTATCCCAAGTAGATCAAACCTATTGAATCAATGGGATTTACTTAAATCTTGGCTTAACATTTAGCAATTGATTCAATCAATCTGCACTATTTGTGAATTAGTTTTAGGCCATTATCTCCTGGCCTTTTTCCAGAGAGGTCAAGGATATGCAAACAGTTCTTCCATCTTTCATTCCCACTCCCATGAAGGCAGGCTAGGCTAAGAGACAGACACTGTTTCCGAATGAGGCTGTCAAGTTAGCTAACCTTAGCTAACCACTATACCAGGCCACACCAACACAGAAAGGAGTAGAAGATTTATAGCATCAGACTGAAACATTGACAAAAGAAAAGATGTAGCAATGTTTAAGCTGGTTTACACCAAGGAGGGGGGGAGTGCTCCCTTGTTATTCTAAACAGGTTGCCCTATTTTATTTTATGCTTTTGTTAGAATAATCTTGTGTACCAGAAACCTCAAAGGCACTTTCCACATATTCATCCTTTAAATATCAGCTTTATCTTTTGCCTTTCCCTCTAGTTAATTCTTTTCTCTCTTCACAAAAGAATGCCATATAGTACCTCCAGCGGTATATTTGCAGTCAACAAAATACAAACAGCTCTTTTACTTGTAAAACCCTCTCCTTCCCATCCTCTTGTTTGCATTTTGTGCAACAATCCCCCCCTCCACACATACACACACATTGCTTCTGGCATCAGGAACCCAGACGGCTAAAATTGTGCCAAAGTATTCTTTGATTGAGTAGAAACATAATACAGCTACTCCTTGCTGTGGTGAGGAGTGGGAGGGCTGTAGAATCATCCCTATCAGCAAATAGAAGCTGCAGGGGAAGTAGGGGATTTTACTTTGTAGGAATATATTATCCAATAATTACCCAAAGGCTGTGGCTTTTACAGAAATAAATCTCTAAAGTGGAAATAAAGTCTATGCATGACTAAAGGCCAAAACAAAATCACACACTTCCAATTGTATCAATTTCTCAGCAAGTATTTTTTTAAAGAGCTGACATAGATGTCACCCAGGTACAACTGTCTTAGTTGTTTCCCAAAACAACAAAAAAAAGTGAAATTGGATATTATTTGACACTTTTCAGGCTCATCTTTAAGCCTAGTTCCAAACATGGGTTGTTGCTGTTGTTGTTTCTGCTGCTGCTATGTAGCCCCTAATTGTTTCCAAGTTATGGCAACCCTAAGGTGCATCTATCACAATGTTTTCTTGGGAAGATTTGTTCAGAGGGGGTTTGCCTTCATCTTCTGAGGCTGAGTATGAGTTGCCAAAGGTTATCCAGTAGCTGAGTGAGGATTTGAACCCTAGTGTCCTGGATTATTAGTTAACCATTCAGACCACTATGCTGTGATGGCTCTCTCAGCTTACATTATATATTGTTGTTTACTTCTCACATCTCTGAGTGACACTACTGGCAGTTCCCAAATGTCTGAAACTGCAGAATTGTGGTCCGTGTAAACCAAGGTTTGAGAACAAGGCTGAATCTGAGCATCACCGTTTGTTACTGTCTTGTTATCACTAAACAATTTATGCAACCCATGGTTTCCTATGTTTATGAAGGATGTAGACAAGTTGGATCAGGTTCAGAGAAAGGAAATGAAGAAGATAAGAGGGATGGAGAAGAAAGCACATGAGGCAAGGTTGGAGGATCTGGGCATGTTCAGCTTGGTGAAGAGAAGACTGAGGAGTGACACGATTGCTGTCACAGAGTAGAGTAGGCCTGTTCTCTGCTGCCCCAGAGGGTAGCACCAGGTCTAATGGTTTAAGTTACAAGCAGATTTCAAGTGAACATTAGAAAGAACTTTTTGACCATGGTACTTATCCCATTAACAAATAAGCTGGCTTAACTCTTCTGGCTTGAATTCAGGATCTGGGATGCCCCTGGATGTTATCATACCCAAATTGCCTCCTATCTAGCTGGGATGTTGCCACCTGGATGCTTCCCAGGTCAAAGCCTCATTTAGCCAGCACTTTTATTGAAGTTGGGGAGCTTCTGATTTCAAAAGTTGGCCGGCTGAGTGAGGCTTCAACCCAGGATGCATCTGGGCAGCGGCATCCCAGTCACACTTATTTAGGATTTAACCTTTGAAAATCCAGGAATGCTCTAGCAACAAACCATTCCTGGGACTTCCCCAGGGATGGTTCACTGCTGGAACATTCCTGGATCTTCATGGGTTTAATCCTGGATAAACACAATGTGTCTGAAAATCTTCAGTATGATCCTGTGACTTTGCTGGGAGTATGCCTTTTACTCTCGGCTTTTGTCCCCTGTCTGATAATCTCCTGAGATCCTGTGACGTTGGAGATGCCAGTGATCAGACTTGAGACTTTCTGCATGTATGTAAAGCAGGTGTGGAAATTATACGGCGTGCCCAGATGTTGTGACATTATATGTCCCGGCATTTTTTGCCTTTAGTTATGACAGCTAGGACTGCTGGAAATTGCTTGTCTAACAACAACTAGAAGGCTTTATTATTCCCACCCTTGAAGTGCTCTACCACTGACCTGTCTTATTCTAGCCAGAACATTATGCTGTGACATATAAATAGTTATCGAATATCTTAAAAACAACAACAGTACTACAGTATAATCAAACTTTAATTTGTACAAAAGGGACTCTGTGATTCTTCTTTTGAATTGTTCTTTACCTAGGACTTTATACTGCCTTCCATCAGCTCTTGCTTTGAGAATATGCTGACTATGACACTGTTTTGCTCTTTGGCAGTGGTTTTGTTATAGTGCTGCCAGCTTCAATTATTCTAAACACAAAAACCTGTCAGAAAGGAAAATTGTTTCATGGATTTGCATTGCATCTAGCAGTGATGCTATTTCCCTTTACTGTTCTAATGAGTCTTTAATACTTTTCCAAGCAAATACCTCGGAATGGCAGAATTTACCCAATATGCTTAGCCCTTGGCTGAATGGAATAAGGTGTGTGTGTATCTGTGAGGTCCATGTACATTTGCTTACTATTTTGTTATGGGATTTTCTTTTGCCAAATGATGTTCATATCAAATACAGTGTGATGAATGCACCTTGGTTCTTGGATGAAAGATCATCAATGAATACCAAGTGCTTTGGAAAATACAAGTCCAAATCCATAAGCAGTGATACCTTCACTGGATCCACTCCAAAGCAGGAAATGTACTATTCAAGCTTTCAAAGCTTCAATGGCTTCTTCATCAGGCAAAAGTATTAAAAATCATACAAGAAGGAAATGGTGATGATGTTAGAGACACAAGCCTACATTCTGTCTGTGATGTTGTCAGTTTAAGACAGTGCCGAGGGATTTCATCGCAATGCAAAGATTCCCATCCGCCCAGCATTCTTCTCATTAGAGTTTCTCAACACTAGAAAACCATGTTTTACAACTTAGGTGAATATTTTAAATTACTGCTTTTCAGTAAGAAGGATCAAAGTTACACAGTTGCTACACAAATGGTATATCATCAAGATAAAGAATATACCCTTATTCTTAGCTTAGTGGCGCTTTGGTTGAACCATGTGCTTTTGGACCAGGCTTTCCAAATGCAATGACCTCCAAATGATTTGGAACAGACATTCCATTGGATAGGGAAAATAAGATTTGCGTCAAGACCAATGGAAAAAAGTATAAGAAATACCGATAAAATGATTTACATTATAAGTGTGAAATGGGTGGGGAAGGAGGGATGGGTACTTTCATGTGAACATTAGAACGAGAAATTAACGTACAGTGAACAGAATTAAAGTCAAAGAGAGAGAGAGAGAGAGAGAGAGAGAGAGAGAGAAGTAGTGGTAATAAGCTCTCTTATTTTCCATCTCGCTTGGCATAATTGCAACACCTGAGGAATGATACACCAAAATCTCTTAAACAATTAGTTCATAGTGCATCTAGTCATCTCTTCTTTTTAAGCAATCACATTTCTTTGCACAGTGAAAATTAGAGTAGAGCAGGAGCAAAGAGAAATAAATTTCAAATCTCAGAGCTATTCACTTGGGTGAAGCAAATGGTGCTTCAAACTCCGAGGCTTTTGAAAGTTAATTTCTAGCTGAATTATGTGCTGTCGCTCTATAATATTCCTCATTGTATATTACTGACAATGGTTTATGCTTTAAAGGAACAGGAGCCGTTGTCATAAATATAAAAGTAATGGAAGAAATTTTGAATCCCTTCATCCAGCAGTAGATTTCCCTTGCCTGCAAAGAGCGAACATATGTGTGCCTGTTAGATGGTCTCATGCACAGTAGTACAGTACTAAGCAGGCTAATAAATAACAGGGAAAGTACCCCTTGATAGAATAGCACTATTCTTCCCCCAAATGTTGATAAACACATTTCTTCTGAAGCTGAAAGGATAATGTATTCTCAGGCTGTGAGGCATCTCTTGAAACAAATAATAAATCACTTGAAATTAATGCAGGGGGGTATATCTAATGCAAAAATGACAGCCAATTGTGAGTAGCAAAAAATAAATGGTAATGATAATGCTCCCCATTGCTTGCTGCAGTGAAAAGATGGGTGGCCTTGCCCACAGTATTTGGAGGAAGAGAGGTTTGCAGTCAGAAGGCCTGTGTGCAAGTACTGTGCCCTAGTGTGCCCCATTTTGGACATTTCGGCCACATCACCACTGTCCTCTAAGCCAACGAAGGACAATCTGTGGGTCTACATATGTTGCTAAACTACAACTGCCATCACTCACAGTAATGATTGTTGGGAGAATCACCTTTTTTGTGCCCCAGCAAAATAATTTCCCAGAAGGAAAAAACAGTTCCAAGGATTTTTGAGATCTGAGAGCTGGTTTGCTGAATACCTTTGCAATGTCACCTCATCCCTACTCAGGTTTAGATCTTATTGGATCACATTCTGACAGCATGGCATGTACAGACAACAATATTTCATTTGGAAGTTTGCAAATGTTATTACTTTAAAATAGAAAAACAGAAAGAGGAGGAACAAGTGGCTTTCCCGGAGGCAACGATGAACTAGAATATACACTGAAGAGCAGAAGTATCTGATGAGCCTATTCATGTTCTTTTACTACCTCATGCTGTTTTTAAGTAGCAGAATTTTTTTTTTACTATCCTTATGAATACTATTCCCTAAGAGTAAGATATCTGTATGCCTAAAAGTCAGGCTTATGAATAATAAGAAGCATGGGTAAACGTATGCAAAGGCCGATAAAGACAATTGATACTTGGTCTTGCCACAATCGCATTATTAAAAGAGAATGAAAACATACCGGGTTGGGAGCTTTTATTACCACACCTCTCTTCAATAGTACAACGGGGGCTTTTTGTACCATCAACAATCCCTCTGCTTTCTCTCTCTCATTTTCCCTTAACCTTGCCCTATGTCTTACCCAGCATGCCTTTCTTTTCTTCTTCTTTGTATTTGCAAAGTTCCAGAGTTATGGGAATGCAATTCAATAAAGCAGGAGTTAGAGGAGGAGGAAAAAGTGAGAAAGGATGGGGGGAGATAAAACAGGTTGCAAGGACTAGTGAGGGGGAGAATGGGAAAGGAGGAACTATATGACCGCCCAATATTGGGACTGCCACAAACTTCACTATCGCACCTGTTGTGTAATAGGATGGCAGTGTGATTAGCTATTTATTGATCGGTTTTTCCATTAATGAGAATATGCTCTTTAACAACAGTTCAGAGGCATAGCAGCAATGGATAGGAGAGAATGGATCATGCAATAGGTACTGCCAAAGGCACTATTCTCTTGCCAAAATTGCAGTTTAAAACCTGTGTGTAGTCCTGTCCCTAGACGCAATCAAGGAAGGCATTAGGTGTCATGCATGATCTTTAGTTATTTTGTCAATTCTGAAATCAGCAGCTACATACCAGTTTCATGATGGGCTCTGTTTTCGATGTGGAGGAACTGTCGCTAGGACAGTTGCCATGTTGTAAAAACCAAAAGTGGACCTAGTCCTATAGTTCACTAACAACAAGGAAAAGGCATCTACATATTTTCTGTGCCATATCTTATTCCTAATGGCAAGAAGTAGATGGTCACCTAAAGGAAGCCTTTGCTTTCTCAAAGGGAGCCCTTTGGAAAGCAAAACATACAAAATTCTCCAGGACACAGTATATGCCCACTGCGCATTTAACTGATCAAGCACAGGGGCCAGCTGTATTACTACACTCTGTAAAGTCGATCCTTTCCCTAGTGCTTGCTGTAAGGCTCTACTTCTATTCTGTTGCATGTCAACTCCAAGTATATCAGCTAGTACAAAAACCCATACAGAGGATGCAGAAGCTGGCTCCAGTGTCCTCAAGGGCATAAACAAGCTTACACTTGTGTTTATGTGTATTTATAGTAACTGTGCTGCAACTCTTCATTTCTTTGTTTCCCTCCCTGTCCACTTTACCTTTCTAAGGTCCCTTTTCTTTTGACTTTCTGCTTGATTTCCTGCAGTCTGGTCAAAAATGCCCATATAATGCCCAGTTTCATCCTCAAATGAAGCTGGAGCTGCAAGTGTTTTGCTTGGTAACTGGTAACTCAAACTGTTAAATAGGTTCAAGCTTTGAAAACTCTGTTAAAGTACATGAAATGTCATGTTATGCACTCATGCAAACTAGGTCATCAAGCATATAGCATGGGACAGTTGATATACTTGATGTTTAAACTTTGGGCCTATTACATTTGTAAATTTGTGTTGAAATTGCTTTGACTTATTCCAGAATCTAACTGACTTTCAATCTGACAGCAGGATTTTGTTATCAAAACAAACAACAAACAAAAACATAAGCATGTGTTCTAAACTAAAGTAGATCATGCAAAGACATGTATCAAGCATGTCTGTGGGTTGGTTTTTTTTTATGAATAGAGCTCAATAAGAAGCTTTCAAAAATAACATTTGCTCTCAGATTAATAATTTCCTCTGTTTCTTGGTTTATATTATGCAGATTATAACAGGGCTATGTCTCTGATGTTTGTCAGATGTGTCTCTGTGTTCCCATTTTTGGTATCTATCATGTCTAATTCTATCTAGCAATAGTTATGACTTTTAATCATCCTCTATTTATTTTTCTCTCATTAAAAGCAGAGAAGAGACCAGAAAGATGTTCTAGAATGCAGTCAATATTTCTGCATCTGGATATACATTGCTTGCTCTCTTGTTTATCTGTGTTTATCTATAATGACTATTCTGAACACTGGTGTTGTAGTCATTGACCGTCAAAGACCTTCTGCACTGCGACCCAATACATTTTTTTGAAATAGCCCTGAAATAACCCCGACTGAGGAGGTTGTAATTTAGGCAAACTGCAAACTCCTGTCTAGCATCTTTACTGACACTGCCATGTCATTGCACTTTGATCCCACTGGAACTACCATGGCTTCATCCCTATGGAATCCTGTGATTTGTAAGTTCACCAGGTTTTCAGAATGATGTGCAAGAGAGCTCTATTGCTTTGCCAGAACACAAACTCTGTAGGATGCAGCCATGGTAGCGCAAGTGGTATCAAAGTGTGAGAATTCTGCAGTGTGAAAAAGATCTTAGCGGTGTTTTCCAGTCCTAAAAAAAGCTTGATGGTGTTTTAGTATATGAGATGCCAAAGTGAGCACATCCTGATGATTGAGCATTGTTTCATAGCAAATTTGGGGATTATGGCTTTTTGAACCAGATGTTTCGGTGAAGGTATGTGCATCGTTCAGGTGAACTGTGGGCATGTAAGGGAGGGAGCACTTCTACCTATCTGCAAACGCTAACAAGAAAGAAAGCACCCTGCTGATCTTGCTTAATAAAAGGCTCATGGTAAATTCCACATATTTAACATAACAAGAAGTGCTTGTGCAGTCTTCCAGATAATTTCTGGGCCTGGCAACTGCAAATGCTGATTTAGTCTGTTTTGCCTTTATCCAGGCCATGTTCCAGAAATCATAATTACTACAATTTTCAGAAAATCTGTGCTGCGAATGAAGTGTTCAGTGCTTTTTATAAACTTGCAAGGAAAATGGATCCAATTTCATAAATAGTGCAGAGCTACATCTTCAGATATTTGGAATCTGAGGATGTAGTTCTAGAATCTAATGGTATAGAACAAAAAAAATGTTCTTGATGTTTTGTATAACATTATTCAGTCACTCCATGTACTAAAAGGAGCTGTTTGCAGGCGCTATGGAAATGCTAGTTATAACATGGGGGAGAAAATTGTTTTCTGGTAGTTTTAAGCAAATGTCAGACTTTGAAGGCTAATGTGCAGATTCAAATGTGATCATTTTCATTGTAACATGTTCTGTGCAGGAATTAATAGTTATGCATTGAAATATTACTTTCCTTACAGAAAATGCTGTTTTCTGCACGAAGCTACCATGTGCAAATTTGGCACATGGATGCGAGAGCTGGACAGTGAAGGAAGCAGACAGAAAGAAAATCAACTCATTTGAAATGTGGTGCTGGAGAAGAGTACTTAGGATCCCATGGATAGCCAAGAAGACAAACAAATGGGTTCAGACCATTTTGCCATCCATGGAAGGTCCTGGAACCAGCAGATACCAAGGACCCACTGTATGGCTGGAATCCTGTAAACATGGAGGAATGTATCACTGTCCCAAAAGAAGAACTTTATCCTGTGTGATAAAGTCTTTTGTTATGTCTTCTTTTTCAGGTGATGTGCAAGTGGCCACATCATAAGGGCCTGTTATAAAGATTTATTACTAGCACCACTGTATGAGAGGTTTAGAAAATTACTGAAAAGTGATAGGGATATCTGGTGACAGGTAGTAACAGATCATCTATAGTGATCAATCAAATGTCAAGGAACATATCATCACCAAGTTCTTAATTTTGTGTAGAATATACACATTTTTATAAATCTGAAAGACTGTATTTCCCCATATGAGCCTGTTAGAATGCTAAGATCTACAGAGAAGGATTTCTCTTGGAGACACTTAGGGAGCTAGGTATGTTTAGTCTAGAGAACAGAAGGATAAGAGGAGACAAGATAGCCTTGTTTAAATCTTTGAAGAGATGTCATATTGAAGAAGGAACAAGCTTGTTTTCTGCTGCTCCAGAGAATAGAACCCAGAGCAATGGATTCAAACTACAGGAAAAGAGAGTCCATCTCAACATTAGGAGGAACTTCCTGACAGTAAGAGCTGTTCCACAGTGGAACACACTCCCTTGGATAGTGATGGAGTCTCCCTACTTGGAGATCTTTAAGCAGAGGCTGGATGGCCATCTCTTGGTATGCTTTGATTGAGAGTTCCTGCATGGCAGGGATTGGACTGGATGGCCCTTGGGGTCTCTTCCAATTCTATGAGTCTATGATTCTATTATCTATATGAGCTTAAAACAAGTTCATTTTTTAAATACAGTTCTTTTCCAATAGGCTATCTAGCAATTCCTCTTTCTCTCTCAAACTGCTTCAAGGTATGGTTACTTTTTACTGATTCTAGCCAGCTTTATTCTTTGGTAAATATACATAGAAATGTAGACAGTATCTGCCTTGCTGTTCTGCCATCTACGTTGTTTGGGTCACTGTACTGACCACATTCTATGGGAAATCATTCTGCCATATCTATACCCCTCACTTGTCAGCTCTCAGTAGCAGTGAAGCATTTGCTCTGTTAAGCACTTCATTCTGCATAACTGTCAGAGGAAAAAAATGTATAAGAAAGAAAGGCGGGGGGGGGGGTACCTCCATAAGTTGATTCCTTTTCTGATTCCCAGGGAATATATTTATAAGCATGTCACTGTGCAAAGAACGCTTCCACTAATCTTACATGCTGAGAGATGAAAAGCCCATTGATCTATTGCAAGACTGAATTTGTAGCATTATTGCTGGATCAGGTCTAGCTCTTTGGAACTGCAACTTGAATTCAGCTAGGTTATGAGATTACTTTCATACTTTGCCATCATTCTGTATAAGAGGAGGATTTACACTCAAGAATGAAAGGTAATGAATGCATTTCAAAGTTTCCTCTTTTGTCAAAGGTGGACAATA
>NC_056527.1:126090070-126167658 GCF_019175285.1 Sceloporus undulatus | reverse complement strand
ACACTCCTGGGCAGGGGAGATGTTGATTTTTATCTGCCACTATCATTCTTTCAACACATCATCTTTCATCTACTTGGCATGCCTAATAAATTTCTGCAGGAACATCACAGGTAGGTAAACCTATGATTCTCTCATCCCAACAATTGTACTTAAAAGCAACAGGCATATACAAAAAATGCTATCCTTTATTTCATGTCCTGTTGGTCGAACAATGCCTTCAACTGGCTCTTTCCTAGGAATCAGAGTCCTTTCCAAATGGAGAGGTTTGGTTCATGTGTTTATTTCGCTGATTTGTTCATTCACATTCATGTTGAAAAGTGTAGGTGCATCACTGATGCATACAGCCCATGTTGACTCCTTCCTCTGATTAAATGAAACAATACACTTCCTCTGGATGATTTCAATGCATATTCTAGGAGATGGCAAATAAGCCAAGCAGAGAGATTACACATTTTGTGGACTGCTATTTCCCCCACTCCTTAATACACTACCTATCCCCTTTGGTAGATGGAGAAAGAGATGGCGCATATACACACACTCTGTCTCTCATGCACCAAGATATTCTGACAGCCATTTGTATAAATACCCTATTACAATTCAACATTGCCACTCTCTTAAGGGTAAAGACAGCAAAGCTTGCAAGAGCAGGTCTGTATTTTAGAATAAAAGCAAAAAATGGATAAGGAGAGGCGAATGGAGAAGTAAGTTAATTTTTTGGTGAATAGGATAAGGTTGGGTCTGTGTTCAGAATAAGTTAGAAAAGGCAGGGGTCATGTGTTTGCTTCTGCTTTCTAGTTGTATAGAACTACTAGTTTGCAAAAGTCCAAGAATTTTTTGGCTTTCGTTATTTGCTAATAGTTTCCCCTTAATACATTTTCAGTTTGAGAAGATGATTTGGTTTGCAAATATGTGCCTTCAACCCAATTTAAAAAATGCATTGAATGTCCAGATTGACACAAGGCCCAACAAAAATGGGTTCATTGGTTAAAACTGGATGGCCATCTGTCAGGAATGCTTTGATTGAGAGTTTTTGCATGGCAGAATGGAGTTGGACTGGATGGCCCTTGTGGTCTCTTCCAACTCTGTTATTCTATGATTCTACGAAAATGAGTCATAGTCAGAAAATGGCTTGCAAATTTGTGTATACTGAGGCACACTATGTACAAAAATGCTCATATTAGCAGATAGACACACCTAATGAGGATGATTTTTTTTAAAAAAAGTCCAACAGATCTCTAAGATTGAGATAAATTAATGTTAATATCGAGAAAAGAACAACCCTTTAATAGTGAGATAAATTGAATTTACTAATGGACAGATGAAAAACAGAGAAATCAAAATGTTTGTAAGATGTGCACCTCCCTAGAAACAATAGCAGATTCTAAATGCACAAGTCTGGTCTTGGAAAGAAGAACAAATACTTTTTAACTTTAAAACTGCTGTGTCTGTTGTGTATATATCAATTTGTGTGTGTATGGGAGGGAGGGAGTTGAGAAAGTGAAGTGGGGAAAGGTATAGAACTGGATAAAAAATCATATTGGCAACATCTCTACTCAGTTACAAAGCAGATAGATATCTGACATTCTTGAGTATGAAGGAGATTTCATTCCGTTTTCCCATTAGTTCAGAAAAGACATCTCTGCCTAGTTTTTCATTCCTGAAACAGGCTCGATAGAGTCTCCTTTCCAAGCTGGCAAATTAATCCCATTTCGGCTGTTTTGCACTCCTGCTTCAGGCGACTGGAAAGCAACCTCCAACATCTGCTAGGACTGCGGAGGAGAGCAAGCGACCTGATCCTATGATTTGCTGCAGTGATGGAATGGCTCCCAATTAAGACTCAGAATCCCTTTATCAATGAATAGAAGTCTCCGACATGTGCAGCAATGTGCACTTGACAAGGATTCACCCACTTGAACTGGGGACATAAATGTGGTCTGCTGGGTATGACAAATCTGTCAGCTTTGCTTTCTCCGAGATTAAAGTCTCAGCTGACAGTAATTAAAACAAAAAAAATCAAATTGAAACAAAATTCTCACTTAGCCCTATCTTTTATTTATCCATATGCTTTTATTTACATATTTTATATTTTACTCTTCGCCTGGCGTAGGATCCAAGGGGTTTGAAAAACAAGGTACCGTTTTAAAAATTATTAATTCAAAAGTGAAAATAAATAAATAAATGACAGTTCAATTGAAAAAAAAATTCAAGGTTAAAGCAATGCAATACATGATTAAAATATAGTTTTAAAAGGGTGAAAACAGCTAAAATCACCACCGCATTAAAAGTTCCTTTTGTCACATGACAAAGGCTTGACTGAACAAAAAGGGGTGCATCTACATGTTTTTAATTGTATTGATCAGTTAGATTGGGAGTCACTTTGAATCCCAGTTTTGGGAGAAAAGCGAGATGTAAATAAATACAATAACAATAAGAGACGGTCTTTCAGATAGTGCCCTTCTCCCAAGGGGAACAGAATGCCTTTTTGCTAAAGTTTTAAATAAATCTCAGGCTAAGGCTGGAAATGTTCTACTTCTGGTCATTAGCTGAGAGTTGGAACAAATATATTATTGGTGCCACAGTGATACTGAAACAAACAAATCCCACGTGGAACCACTGCAGAGTGAATCATCTCAGATTAGAGATTCCTCCTCTCTGCACCGGAGAGCTGTTCTTCATTATGCAGTAATTTTTCTTTGGATGGAGACTGCTCGAGACATATAGTGATAACTGTTATATCTGGTTCTTTACAAAGTGTCTAAGGTCTAAAACACACTGCAGAAATAATCCGGTTTGAGACCACTTTGTCCTGGCTCAATGCTAGGGAATTCTAAGAACTGTAGTTTTGTGAGACATTTAGCCTTCTCTGTCAGAGAGCTCTGGTGCCACAATAAACTACAATTACTATGAATCCGTAGCACTGAGCCAGGACAGTTAAAGCAGTCTCAAACTGGATTATTTCTGCAGTGTGTTTCAGACCTAAGTGAGGCAAAACTGGAGCTACAGAACAGATGCTCCAAGATAACTAACCTATATGAAGTCCATAGAGAAAAAATTCTGCACACTCTGTTAACTGCCCTTTAGTCAATTCTATCTTGTGGCAAAGCTGTGGATGAGGCATCTCCAAGCCTTCCTATCCTTTATATGCACCAGCAAGTCTGTCTTTGCACTTTCTTCTTAGACCTTTGATAGTAATTGTTCCAAGTCCACAATGTTTTCCACTAGTAGTATGGTGCCATCTGCATGCCTTAAGTTGTTGATGTTCCTTCCTCTTATTCTCACTCCTTTTCATCTAAGTCTAAACCTGCTTTTGATATGATATTTTCTGTGTACAGTTGGCCCTCCACATTTGCGGTTTTGACTTTTGCAGATTTGATTATTTGCAGTTTAATATGTTCTCTTTAGAAATCTCTAGGTCCTCTAGCGCAACTCTGCCAGAAGTTGACCATAAAGTTGTGATGGAAAATAGAAGTTTCTGGAGAAAGCACTTCTCTAGGCATTTGTAGGTCCTCCAGCATGATTGTGTGATCAAAAGTGTTGCCAACAAGCCTCGAAGATAATGCCCCAAACGTTTGGCCAAAACTCACCAAATCCCCCCCCCCATATCTCACCAAATACTTATTTCAACTCTCAAAATTACCATTAAAACCAATCACCAAAATCACACCAAAGGCTCTGAAAAGTATCCATTTTGGTGTGAAAGTCACCAGATTGGCAACACTGCGCCATAGCATTGCACAAGTTCTCTTAGGAAAAAAGAATAGCATTTTTTATTTGCGGTTTTTCCACATTCACAGGGGTCCTTCACCTCTAACTCCAGCGAATGTGGAAGGACTACTGTATAACTCAAAGAAGTAGGGTGATAAAATACTATGGCACATTCTGGTACTTTACCTCGAACCAATAAATCTCTGTCTCTTTTCCTCTCCCTTCCCGTACCATTTCTCTCCTCCTTCAAACCTGTCAGCTGTGGCTGTTTCTAATACATACACACAAACACACACCCCTGCTATCTCTTCTAAGATGGGGTGATTTGACTTCGCTGAAGGTAGTCATTCATTACTGTATTGTTTTCTAGTATGCTGTTTTGGCCTTTTGCAAGTCAGTCACAAATAGAACATGTTCTTTAAACACATCTCCAAAGGTGAGGAAGGAAGCATCCCTTCCACCAAGAAGAGGTTGAAATAGTGACTGAGGGGGACTTTGTGTTGTTGGTTTTTAACACATCTGCTGTGAAAATGCTTGACTCTGAAGAGATAGTGTCAGCCTTCAGAATTTTTCTCTTCTTCACCTGACACTTGCCAGTTTATGAGCATTTTTTAAGCCTTTCTGGGGTTGAACAGAGGGTGTTTTCATATACAAGACAAAAAAAAAACTGATCTTCTTTCAGTTTAGATACAAATGCCTCTGCTTTTTCTCTTCCAAAGTAACAGCAATTGTACATTAAACACTCTGATTAGGTAGATAAAATAAATTAATTAATTAACAACAAGGACGCTATTGAGCAAGCGAGAAAGAAAGCCTTTTAATGGCAATTTTGAGCTTCAGGACTTGAGCCTCTGCCAACTTCCATTGTTTAGAAAGAGTGGCTTCAAACTTGGTTGAAAACTCCTGTCTTTATTATTTGTAAAACGCATATATCTCCCCTTATATCTAAAGATCTCAAAGTGGCCTAAAACAGAAGCAGAACTAGTCCTGAAAACTTGTTGCTGATTTATGAAAACATAATACTACATTTTGCCTATGCATGTCTTTCCATTGTTTTTGCAGACAGAGATGTTCACCATCTCTATTTACATTTGCTCCCCTATCTGTTGCCAGGGTATCCCATTATTGTCATTGAGTAGTTGGGAAAAGATGCAGAGCTGCCAGGGAGATGGCTGTGTTTTAGCACCTGGCATGGAGAGCGGGAGCATTTTCTTGGACCACCCAGAAGTCTTCCAGAAGATGTTATATCCCTGTGGTTGGCTGCTGAAACTCAACCAGCTGCTTCCTTTCCCTTGATCACTACATGGATGTGGACAGAATACCCCACAAGTAAGTAAGTATTTTGACAGCATGCAGAATGGTTAGGAAACAGTGTTATGCTTGGAGGAGTTATTCAGGATCTCATTTTAGTATCGTTTCCCCCCTTTGTGAAGCTCAGTGCAGTGCAAGCACAAAGGGGCAGACCCATCACAAGGACATATGCAACCCAACCTTTGTTGCTCCTTTTACTACAAGAAAGTGATGGTTGTTGCAGTTTCCCAGAGCCTTTTACAGAAATGCACAAAAATTAATCTTAAAAAGGCACTTAAAAAAGAAAACACACAACCTCACCATCTCACATCAATAATTATTTCTTTCTTTGCATTTAGTGACTGAGGATCAATCACATTAAGGAGTGACATCCTTACACACATTTTATATGACTTTATAGCAGGAGGCCTGTTCTCTCTGTGATAACTTTAATGGAAGGAAACGCATATGTACTGGACAGCTATGAGTAGACTTCAGACCAGCTACAGGTCAATCATCTGATAAGGCTCGACAATAGATGCTAGTAACCTGCTTCAATCCCACCTTTCTACCCTCATGTGATAAACTCCCTAAGCTTCCTAATACATTGTAGTTGCCCGATGCAGTTGTTTCAATTTGCTAGATGCAACAGCTGGACCTGGGGGCCACAATTGTGGACCTAGTGGGGATCTATTTCTATCCTATGGGTCTCAACCCCACAAAATGGTGCAAGTCTTGGGTGGGCCAACTCTATCCTGGTTCAGTGTAGATATGAAAGAAGAGGCTGTTGTGTCACAGCAGGGGGAAGAATGCACAAAGGGAATGATTGGGAGGGAAAAAAAGATTTCAAAGTATGAAGCATTCTCTGTGTCCAACTCGCAGCCCATCTCAGAGGATAATAAATGATAGGGCACTGTCTGTATTCTCTCTGTGCAGTGGACAAAGATTTTTCATTTCATGCTTCATTCCCAGCCTGCTGCTGTGATTTCAGAGCCAGTGTTTCTGCTTAGCACAAAAGGAAGGACAACAATATATTTATTGCTGCTTAGCAACTTGGTTGCAAACTCCATTTCGAGTTGCAATATCCCAGAAGCTCCTCAGTGCCTTGAAACAAAGCAAAACAAAGAGCATGGAGGACTCTAACAAACACCCATTTTGTCCCTGTTTTGATTGTTAGATATGCAATGCTTCCCTCACCCCATACTAAACTGTGGTCTACTTTTTGTTGCAAAGATTTGGACTTATGTGTTCATGCATTTATGTATGCATCTAGCTGCATGATTTTGATCAAAACTGTTTGGAGCAGTCAGCAAAGCATCAAAGCAAGCAAACAAAAAATGACATATATTTAGCAATAAGAAACTGTAATGGTCAGAGAGCCTGCTATTCCTCCTGATTCTAATTATGTCACCAATTTTGTAATTTGAGGATCAATGATACAATCCCATCAGTTTCAGCTTGTTCAATTCTTGATATCTTTTTTCACACATGTATACATCTGTTTTCAACTGATCATATAAAAGCGACTTGCTAATCAGAGATAGAATCCTATCAATTTATGCTTCCTTGATTCTTCTTATCTTTCTTCACCTATTTATACATATACATTCAACTGGTCATATATTGCTCTGGTACTAAGATACTGAAACAGTTGGATAATCCACAAAGAACTGTTTCATTGTTCAGGACCATTGTCTGATGAGCCTGAAGTTTTGTGCTCCTTCCTTTGGCCTATTTTATTGAGCATCTTCACCCTGAAAATTTCAGCTTTGCCAGACTTCAATTTGGACTTATCTCAATAAATCAACAGATACTCCAAAGATGTATTCCATTATCTCCACATTTTCCTCCTATGCTTTCTGATATACGGTCTCTGCTACAGTTATTCATGTCATTGTGATGCTTGTTCCTGAAAGCTTCACTCGGGGCTCTTTAGTACACTGGCAGTCAGAAATAAGAAAGTGTAGATCTCACAAGCAATGAATTGTATACAACTCTGTTACCTGCACAGAGGTGATATTTCTTGTTGTTGTTTTGTAATGAGAGTGCAATGCAGTTGCATATCGAACACTGTGTAATATGTGAGGTGGCACTAAGGTTTAGATGAGCAAAAACTAACATCTTACAGACTAATACCCAGTACTTTGTCAGTTTCTTACAAATAATAAGTTCTCTGCAGAAAAGGTTGGGCAGTTTTTTCCAACACAAAACAGCTGTATTCAGTTGACGAATGCAGAAGCAGAAGCTTGCAGAAGCAGAACTGCACATCTTTTAAATTGTGTATGGATATGCATTTGCACTGCATATGATGTCCATGGATGTTTATAGTTGCACATTGTACATGATGCACATGATGCATGTGCATTTAGTTACACATTCATATTTCACTAATGAGGCAACATTGTGTGAATACCACATGCCTCTGTGAGCATAAATTCACACTTTGTCTCCTTGATCTCAGTCCAATGTAAATCAACCAGGTGAAAATGGTATGTAGAAAAAATCCCCAATAACAGCATTTTTTTCCATGCAGAAAACAATATTTTCCATACAGGATTAAAGCCTTCATCTACCCCATATTGATGGATCCACCATTTTCTCCCCAAGAACATAATTTGGGGTATATTTGAATGTTCGACAAGTACCACATGACATCTGATCCCCCTCCCCCCGGTTACACTAATGGAGTCGCTCCACATTTTTCTATTGTTGGCACCATGCATGTGATTGTACATATTTCTGCATCAGCTCAAATAAGCCAATATCCAACTATCTGCTCTCCTGATGGCTGTTAATAGCCTTCTAAAATAAAGGTGTCCCTTTTAGAACTAACATTCAGTGCGTCTGGAGTGGATGTGTGCAAAGATTATGGTGGGAAGGGTCTAAAGGGGTTTTATTTTGTGTCAACTTTGTTTTTACTCTAGCATATGTAGGTATGCATGCAGATCTCCATCCTAGTGAGTGAACAAGTGTGAAAAAAACTTTTTTCCCATTCAGTCTTTACGTTCTTATATTAATAGTACAATATTGGGACCAACTGCCCTCTATCTGTGTCCAAAGAGGATATAAGCATGAACATGTGTCTACTGATGTCAAAGTCTACTATTCAGGAAATGAAAAAGCAGCCATCACTGAATTTATGGCTCTTCTGCCCACTTTTATCCTCACAACAAACCTGTGAGGGAGGTCAGAAGAGGCAAGAGTGATGCAAGGTCACAAGTGAGTTTATGGATCAGTGATTGGATCAATGATCAACCCTGATTAACCTTGATTTCTCAAGTTGCAGTCTAATACTCTGAGTACTACAGCACAATAACTCTCTTTTGAATGCAACTGGGGCAGCATCTACACTGTTATGGAATTCTGAGAACTCTAGGTTTGTGAGACATTTAGCCTTCTTTGTCAGACAGATCTGATGCCACAAAAAACTACAAATCTCAGGATTCCGTAGCAATGAGCCATGGCAGTTAAAGTGGTGTCAAACTGCACTATGTCTGCAGTGTGGATGCATCCTGAGATTCACTGGATGTTAACTCTATCTCCCAAAACTCCCTATATTTGTTATAGTCTCTGGTAGACCTGCCCTCTATGGATGTGTTTAATCCCCTTAATTCATTGTCTGGTGCCAATGAACTCTATATATTAATTATCTAGCATGGTGTCATGCATTTGGAAAGGGAGCCTACATTCAAAAAGTTTTAGAAATACTGAATTAGAGTTTAATAGATCATGCTGTATCATTATGGTAACAAGGTGATAAAAGAGAATTAAAGTACTCAGCGGAAGTTAATAGGTTGTTATGGTATATGGCAAAATCATTCGAGTATATGCAAAAATCACTAAGTAATGAACTTAAGCTATGGTAATGAAAAGGAAAGTTAGTTAATGAAACAATTAGAAATCCAGATGCAACCCTTGTACTGGCCAAAACCCTTTTGCTGCTATAAACAAAGGGGTGATTAGTCATACACTCTTAGCCATAGCATAGCAACCCTGTGGATGAGACATCTCTGAGACTCCCTATTTTCCACGACTCTATTTAGGTCCTGTAATTTTAAACCCGTGACCTCCTTAATAGAGTCCATCCATCTAGTGTGATTTCTTCTTCTCTTTCCACACCCCTCCATTTCCCCCAGCATTGTTTCT
This sequence comes from Sceloporus undulatus, assembly GCF_019175285.1. Lineage (NCBI taxonomy): Eukaryota > Metazoa > Chordata > Lepidosauria > Squamata > Phrynosomatidae > Sceloporus > Sceloporus undulatus. The sequence continues at coordinate 126,158,517 of NC_056527.1, read as the reverse complement.
TATGACGTGACCAAAAACGACAGCCTCAACTTTATCATCTTGGCTTTCAGGGAGCTTTCAGACTTGGCTTTCAGACAATGTACCACCAATTGTCCCATCCAAGTGAAGTATTAGTGGCTTTCTGAAAGAGATCTGTCTCCTGCCTAAGGTACAATGAATAGACTTTTAGGTAGACAAAACCAAAAGACCCTTTGGGCTGTTTTTGGAAATCTAAAGTACTTCTACCCCAAATATGAATTATGAATATATTGTGCAAATATTGACAAATTCTTATCGCAAAATGAACTAAAACAATAGTCTCTCCCTTTCCTACTTGAAAGCCACCTTGATAGTCTTTTTGTCCGCCCAGATATGGAGGGAAAATAAAGCTCAAATTGTGAACTAAACCCATCTAGTTGATCTTACTTAAGGCTTCAACAGAGGAGGAAAAAAGAAAAAGCATTTTAAAAGGATAATGTGTTCAACCTTTCAGTTCACCACTAGTTTATTGCAGTTCTAATTGGAGTGTCCCACAAAAATAACCTCCTGGCAAGAACATTTGGACTGATTTTTTCCCCAAATGCCATTTGCTCTCCAAAGATAAGACAATTGATTGCAGTCTATAAAATCACCGTTTACAAAATCTCTCCTGCTTTATTCTTTTGGTTTTGTTTTTAACACGTAGCCTTTAAATTTACCACAAAGTATATTAGATTACCTGCCATCAATACAGATGTTTATTGCCAGGGGAAAAGGAGTTACTCTGTAAACTGCAGATTAATGAACAGGCTAGACAAGATGGCCCTAGCTGGAAGTTCTCAGGTTGGTGATATATTTTTAAAGGCAGTAGAAGGGAAGGGAAATTTTTATCCAGACTGGGGGAGCTTCCAACGGTGGGGCTTACAAGGGCGGCACATGCTTCCTCTCACCATGCTGCCATTAGGACAGGACGGCATGCAGAGGGGAGTGCACATGGGGGGAGCATGGGGATGGCATGTGTGGGCAAGCATGGGAGAGGGCCCCATCAGGTTGTTTTCTGGGTTGTCACCCAATGTGGGCCGCACCACTGCACACTCCCCCAGTGACACCACTAGCAATGCTAGTTGTGTCATTTTTTCCAGGGGGCCAAATGTCAATCAGAGCAATTCATTCTTACCATAGTAGAAAATAAAAGGTTACATTTCTCCAGGCAGTCCACAGTAGTTTGAAGGAACCACCTCCACTATCTAGCATCTTGTTGTAAATGCCACATGATATACTGTATTCAAGGTGTAGCCAGTACTATTGATGACTTGAATAACCTCCCTACATTTCTTGATTTTTGAAATGAAATTTTAACAATATAGCAGCAAGAAAGAGAACAACTTCTGTGGTGTTGTTATAAACAACTACAATGACCACATTTTTGGTGCTCACCATAGTACTATCAGGAACACTTGCATGCGAAGACAGATATATTAAATCATAGAACCTCTAATATACTCCTAAGGGATGGGAATCTCCTGCACCGAGACACTTTTGCAGATGCATAAAAGCTGCACTGTGTTTTATGGTTATACAAGAATTTTGTGTGTCCTCCTCCAATAGGTACATTTAAAAAAAAAGGCCTGTTACAGACTGCCAAAATAAAGCTGCTTCGGGTCTCTTTGGAGGTATGCTATTTAAATGATGCATGGGTCCTAAGAGTCCAGAGGTTGCGCCAAAGTCACACTCCATTCCTAAGAACTGGAGTGCAGCTTTGGTGCAGCTTCTGGATTCTTCGGATGCATGCATCATTTAAACAGCATACCTCCAAAGAGACCCGAAGCAGCTTTATTTTGGCAGTCTGTAACAGACCCATGAAAAGAAAATAATTTTAGCATTCAGTACATATAAGTAAACTTTTGAGAACAAGACAGCCCATAATGTTCAATCCCCATTGTTCTCAGGTAACATCCAATATTAGGTCCAAATTCAGTAAAGATAAGCCATGGCTGGCATGCATAATGAGAAAATCAACGCTGTGGGCATTGTTGGAGGGCATGCTAGTAGCAACTGGAGGGTCTTGCTTAATCTGATCAGCACACCATAAAACCTTAAAAATCACCTTTTCGTTCCAAATTGTTTGAACTGAAATTGAAAATCAATTATTCCCTTCCTCCCTCCTGCTGGGTTTCATCGGCACATTAGATAGAAAAGCAGAGTGGCTGGTCTTATAAATCAGCTTTTGCAAGCCAAATGCTAAACACAGCAGGAGAAAGCAAAACATTTTTTCCCCTTCTTTAAAGTCTACCTACAAATTGTTGGGGCACTGGGGTATTTCGTCAAGAAAGAACACCTCCTGGCAGGCTTCCTGAATTCAGTCTCTAAGAGTCAGATTGCCATTTGATAACCTGACCCCTCCCGCTGATCAGATTGACAGCTCTTGATGTCTTGGGGGTTACGTGGGAGCAAGACCAGACTTTTGTCCTTTTCTTTTTTTACCCCTTAATGCTTTTAAAAATCAAATCAAATAAAATAAAAGATCTGGCTGCAGTTTCCAGATCTCATCTTTCCGATTCCATAATAAATTTCTGTTTGAAGCTGTGCTGCCTAATTGAATCAAGCAGCCTTTGGAAAAATAGGAAATTTATGCTAATTTTGAGAAATTAAAATGTATTTAGAATGGAAACTTCATTTGGTGGTAGAATCACTTGGTTCTCTTTTATGAGTAACTTACTCATCCATATTTTTTTATTTTACATTTTAATGGAGGACTAAAAAATGATCATTAACATTCTATAAGATCATTAGAAACGGGTCAGGCAAAAATTGGTCCAGGAAGTAGAGTTAGAGAAAGCAGCTATTAAGAAGCTAAAGTTACTTTGTGCAATTTGAGAAAATGGAATAATACTTACTATTGTCCCCCACCGAACAAAATAACAAGTATACAGGGCTTGGAGCAGAAAGGTTCCCTAAAGCTTCTGTCCATACAGTGCTTGGCCCCATTGCATTCATGTCCTTCAGAGGGAGGGTACAAAAGATGACCTTGCCCATAGCAGCCATTATAAGATGATAGTCTCAGGTTCATCTGTTCTTGTTGTTGTTAGCTGCCCTCAAGACAACCTCAACTCATGGCAACTCTGTGTGTGAGACATCTCCAAGACCTCATGTCTTCCACCGCTCTGCTGAGGTCTTGCAGATTCAGGCCCATGACCTCCCTGGTTGAGTCTATCCCTCTGGTATGCAGTCTTTCTCTCTTTCTGTTGTCTTCTGCTTTGCCTAGCCTCATTGCCTTTTCCAGTTATTCATGCCTTCTCATGATGTGGCTAAAGTACAACACCCTCAATTTAATCATCTTGGTTTTTAGGGAGAGTTCAGACTTGATCTGTTCAAGGACCCATTTGTTTGGCTATTTGGCTACCCATGATGCTCTCAGCGCTCTTCTGCAGCACCACAAATCTCTACATTTGTCCTGTTCCCTGTCAATAGAAGGGAAGACTCTCCTTCCTCCTTCCAGTTTCATAGGTGTAACTAGCAAAGTCTTTCCCTTTCTTTGTCAAGTTCCATGCATTTCCATCTCAGCCAGCAATGGAGAAAACCAGCATTCTTATTTGCATATGAAACATGCTCACATTCATGGGGCCAATACACAGCAGAATAATAAAACACAGTGACTATAGACACACACACATACATGTGTGGTTAGGGCAGAAGTCTGTGGAAATAATTGTTTGTTACACTCAGAACCACTCCTGTAGTTTTTCAATGTTTCTATGGCTGTTGGAAGTAGCTATTGAACATTAGCAACATTTCAGATTGGTTATTTCATTCCCTAATCCATTTAAGCTCCCACAAAGCAGCAGATTAATCATCTCCTCAAATGAATCCGTATTGTAAATTGCAGCCCATTACACAGAATGAAGATAGCAAAGCAATACATTCAGAAATAGAAAATGCTGATTATTATGTAAGATAGGTGGGTGAGAAGAAGAGGGAAAAACACTCACTACCTAGATATGCTCTAGCCAAAATGAAGCCCTTTCACTGGTGATTCTGAGAGAGACATTTATGCCCTTCCACCGAAAAATCGCACCAGTATGTATCTTCCTGCTTTGCTTTGCTTCCTTTCCAAGCTCTTTACAGTTTACTTCATTCACACAGATTCTGAGATTGTGTTAGAGATATAAATAATAATCTCAAATATATAAAAACTGTAAAAAATGTTTTTTTCCCCATGTTGAGAAGCCCTGATGAAAAGAATCCTAGAGCGATGAGAATATTTGCAGTTCAGGATTTATTCTGCAATACTTGGTTGCTTTGCACATAAAACAAGACTTTCCTCCTGGGGAACAGCATTTTCTATGTGGAAAGTAACATTTCAATGGAGAAATTTTAATTCATGCATAGAAAACAATTTCTTCAGTGAAGAAAAAAATGCTGTTTTCTATGAAACCCAATCGTATGAAAAATGTGCACAGATTAAATCTCTTTTTACAGCATTTCCACACAGAAAACATCATTTTCTGCCCAAGAATCAATATTTCTGCACTGAAATACTATTCTTCCATGTAGAAAACACTATTTCCTGTGCAAAAGGTGATTTTCTGTTTATAAATCAACCACATGTGAATTTTGTGCATAACCTTTGTGAATAGCCTTTAGAAATTGAGTGTTTTTTGAAGACTTTCTGCAGCCTGAAGGAAATTGCTGAAATTAGTAGTTGCTTCTTTCAAGAAGAAACTTAATGGATAATTACATCTTTAGATCCAGTAAGACACAGCATAAAGTAATTGCTCCAGACTACATAAAGACATACAAAAGATGGGCTTATGCGTGTTCATTTCACTAAAATGATGTGAGCCATGATTTGATGCAGTTTCAATTCCTTCATGTTCTACCCAGAGCACATAAATTCATAGAAACAAGCAACTTGTTTCCAATGTATCACTAGCAGGACATGAACATGGGGAGTTGCAGTTCCACCTGAGTTTGTATGTTCTGCTAGCATTTGCACATCCACTAGCTGAACAAAGAGTATAGTTAGTGTAACCAACAGCTACTTGCTCAGCCAAAGTCCCAATGAGTTGGGAATGTGTTTGTGAAGCAGCTTGTACTAGAAGAAATAAAGTACAGGATCTGACCACTGCTCAGAGACCCACATACAAGTCTAGTAGCTTTATAGATGAGTAAGTGGGATCCTGGTTTCTGTCACCCCTGGCTCTCTCAAGCAACTAGGCTGGTAGGTTATTGATCTACTATTGGCTGACACTCAGGTCACCCAATATTGGTATCTGGTTCTGCACCAAGCCAACTTCCAACTGTAATGAACATATTTGATGGCCCAAAGTTATGGAATATTTATTGGGCCCACTGCCCACTTTGCTGCTGAAGGTTGCAATGATCTTAACATAATCTTGCATATCATCTGCATTGAGACCATTTTTGTAGTGTTTCATGCATGTTCACCAATAATGAAACCTATGGCAAAATAAACAGAAAGGTTTAAAAGCTACAACTAACTTCTCATGCACTGCCCTGTGTGCCAAATTCAAAAATAAAGGAAATAACAGAAGATTCTTCATTTATGTATTCCAAGCCAGATATCCAAAATCTGGAAAGAAATCCAGCTAAATGTATTTGCGAACGAACCCCAGGGTTTCTGTTCTATACCGAGGAGCATTAGTTGGTTATTTTTTCTCTCCTAACTGCCAGTATTTCCAATTCAGACCAGAGCGTGAGAACCCATCCTTATTTTAATATTCCCAGGCTCAAAGGAAGATAAAGTGAAATGACTGCTTGCATAGAGATAGAAGCACACAAAATAAACATTTTCTTTCTTTTCTCTTCTTTTTCTTTTTCGCCAACACCTGGTTCTGAATACTGCATAGCACATTTCTTGTAACCAGTGCATCCTGCTTCAGTATTTTTAGCCACCTTGATAATACAGCCACTTCCCTGCCTGGCAGCATAATTACAGCAATCAACATCTTGGTTCCAAGAATCCGAAATAACAAAGCTGAAACTTTCCTTATTTGTGAAAGGCTCTTGAGCTGTTTCATGGGAGGGAGAAAATCAGAATAAGGATTTATCAGTGGACTGAATCAAGGCCTGCCTTGTTTGTCAAAGAGAGCTGATCTCATTTGAAGTTTTTCCTATTTTAAAAAAGAGTGCAAGAATTCATGAAAGTCATATGTAGGTGGGCACACATTTATCCACCTCCTTTGTTCCCTCAGCTTCCTTTCTCTGCATATTCTGTTTTGGGTTATTTTGTCTTCTTTAATGAAACATCATTTCAACAAAGGTAATAGGGTGCTGGCACTACGTTTTCATTCAAACTACCAGGAAAAAAAGTATTGAAGTAGTGGTTTGGAAACTAGAACCAAATAAGGGAAACCCAGGTTCACATATCACTCAGACCTAAATTTCACAGTCTCCAAACTGCAAGGCTCCTCCACACTGCAAATAAGAAGCGCCAAAATGGCGCTTCTCTTTGCGGCGCGGATATAACGCCGTGAGGCACCAATGGTGCACTCACAGCATCATATGCGCCGCGTGACGTGCGGACGCAGCGCGTCTGCTATGTAAAGATGGCGGGCCCCGTGTGGAACGGGGGCCACCATTTTGTAAGGACTTGGTCCGTAATTGGGTTAGAGGCGCCAAGAAAGGATGCTCCTTTCTAACCCTAATACAGACCCAGTCCGTACTTTATGTCCGTCTGTAACGGGCCTTAGTAATAGTTCTGGGAGGAAAATGAACTTGCCTCCCAGAACTATTACAAAGATTAAATGAGGAGAACTAGCTTAATAAATGAATGCCTGCATAGTACCATGCCATGCAGGGCTGTGGTGAATGGTATGTCATTGGTGGCATCCAGAATGCTTTGTTTATGGTGCTTGGTTCCAAGGTAGTCATTTAAGCAGGGCAGAGTTGGAGACTACTGTTTGATAAAATTACCAGCTTGGTAGATGAAGGGAATGCTGTGGATATAGTATATCTTGATTTCAGTAAGGCCTTTGACAAGGTTCCCCATGACATTCTTGCCAACATGCTTGTAAAATGTGGGCTAGACAAGGCAACTGTTACATGGAGTTGTAATTGGTTCACCAGCTGAACCCAAAGGGTGCTCAATAATGGCTTCTTTTCATCCTGGAGAGAAGTGACCAATGGGGTGCCATAGGGGTCTGTCCTATTCTACATCTTTATCAATGACTTGGATGAGAGAATTGGGGGCATACCTATCAAATTTTCAGATTGCACCAAATTGTTTCATTGTTAATTGATAGTCATCAATATGAGCTTCTTGACATATAACTATTTTAAAACCGTTAAGGGAGATGATTGGTTCATTCTCCTGAGAAAATGCAGCAGAATGTCACTCCAGTGAAAGGAACTGTGGTGATGTGAGGCAATATGAAAAGATCAAATGTGATATTTGAGCTTTCTTTTATTTAATTCAAAGATGTAAGAGTATATATACTCTTTCTGTATAGGTCCTTGGAACTCTATAAAACAGCCGTTCCAGAGTTTGACCTTTTTCTGGATATCTTTTTTCCCTGTCTCATTGCACAACGAGGCAATACGTATATCTGAAATAGACCTAAAGATTGAAAAGTATGTAAGTGCCTAAGTCTTAAGCTAGTTTAAGTTTCTTGAACAAGGTGATATTACATCAAACCATGCAAAGCTGATGACCAATGCCAGCCCTCCTGCAAAGTTGAGCTGATAGTCTCATTTCCAATTCCTTGTATAATTCTCTCTCTGTGATTGGCTCATTATCTGCCCCAGTGGATCAATTAATTTTTCTCCACCATCTGTTAATCCAGTCATTACTTCTCAGGTTGCCGCAGCTATGCCATGTCCTTTGACAACAGAAAGGCAGTAGCAAACCAGAACGGCAGCAGGTGAGACTTTTTGGCAGTTACAGCAAAAGTGGCCTTGCAGGAAAACCTAGCATGCACTGAGGAATGGATATGGGTCACCTTACAGTGATTCTTATATTAAAAGTAGGTCATTAATATTGCCCTGGTTTATCTGATACAACACTATATTTGTTTCATTCACCTACATTCCACTCTTCAATGATGCCCACTCCAACATAAAGACACAGAAAAGAGGATGGCACCACACTTTGGACTCTGTGGTCCTTCCTTCCTCTAGTTTCAGCCCTGATCCATAGCTAGCTTTCCACCATAATGTGGTTCTTGGCAGAAATACAGTTACTGGCTGCTGGATCAAGACCGAAGGGATAACCTCTAAATGAAGCTGTAAGTTATGTCATAAAGGCTGTTGGAACAGAAACATTCGAATATTTCAGTCAACATGACCCTATGAATGGGAGACCTCCAAAAACCCCAGTCATCAACCCCAGTTCAGTCATCAACCCCAGTTCAGGCTGTGCAAACTCACAAGCGTGGCTTCTTTGATTGAATTAATCCATCTATTATGCAGTCAACTTTTTCAGTCAACAAACACCAACTTTTTCAGTCTTTCAAGTATTTTGCAGTCTTTCAAAAATTTTCCAGTGAGTAATGTAATCTTATGATATAGGTGAAGTATGATAGTTTCAGTTTATTAATCTTGGCTTCTAGTGAGGTTTCAGGCTTGCTTTGCTCTAGGACATATGTATCTGAATTTTTTGGCAGTCCATGGTAGCTGTGTGACTCACCACATTTCAAATGAGCCCATTCTCTTCTTGTCAGCTTTCTTTCCTGTCCAGCTCTGACAGCCATACATAGGAATCAGAAATACTGTGGCACAGAGGATTCCAGCTTTGATATTCAATGATAAATCCTTGTATTTGGGATCTTATATAGGTCTCTGTTTAGCTGCTGTTTCCTTCTGATTTCTTTACAACCTCTATTTTGATTGATGGCTGAACTGTGGTATTGATATAAACCATAGATGACTTACATTATGTTAGAGCAGGTGGTAAAAATATAGAAATTGTGTGTATGTGTATACGTTATTTCTATATTTTTACAACCTACTATAAAGTAATATAAATCCTTTGTGGTCATTATTCTTCCACTGTTCTTATTATTCAACTGAATCATTGATTCTACACTTTCTTCCTTAACTTTCATCAGTAGTCATTTGAAGGCTTTGCTGTTTTCTATGAGCATGGACTGAGATCCTTCAGCACATGCCTGGTTTGCATACCCATGTATTGTTTCCCAACCCATTTCCGCAAACCTACCTTGATGGCTAGCTGCCACACCAAGCAATGGAGGTCTGTTTTGCTGGTGGTTGGGATGTTGCAGAATGATACTTCCAGCCCACTTTTCTCAGTTAGTGAGGTTGCAAGGAGCACAAGCAAGACCCTCATTGCAGCCTGCCTGACCTAGGATACCCTATGAGTATAGCTTCTTAGCTCATGGAGGCATACAGTCCCACCACCATGGAAAGATACTGCCAATGTGGTTATTAATGGCCTGGAACAGATGGGCCTTTGCGGCACCCTTGTCATGTGTGAGCGTTGCCTGGTGGGTGGAGCACCCACATGCCTGGCAACCCTCGCACGTGATGAGGGCACCACAGCTGCGGCGCACCCACCAGACGTGGCACATAATGGTGACATCACTGGCGCTTCAGCAGTGCCGCACAAAGGAGTTGTTTCCGGGCACTCCTTTCTTGCAATGCAGCAGCGCCGCACAATTTGGTTGCTGCGGTGCTCCTGTGGAGCAAAGAGAGATACCGGGGAGGCACCTCTTTCTGATGGTGTGTACCCCGCCAATGTAAAATATAGCATTACTGTAGTAAACAGTAATACTATATTCTTGTAGCCCATAGTATGCAAGGTTTTAGAATGTTCCTCACTTTACCCACAGTATTTCATGTTTTTTTTAAATAACCAGCTGAATAATGTTGTTATTGTATGTCTGTATGATGGTGAAGTCATTTTATAAATCTCCAAAGGGACCTAAATTTGTGTTATTGTCAGATTCAATATATATCATCTCACAAACTTTGCACGAGCATTTATAGCTATGCGGTTTTGGAGCTAAAGGAATCTTGTGACATTTGTGCCTACAAAGGGAATCAAAGGGAATAATTGTGTTGTCTTCTTTTCTTCTCTTACAATAACAAAAAATGCCTTCCCACATTAGGCACCAAATGGCTTGTAAAAGTAGAGCAGAAAATAAAGCAAACCTAATTCGATGGAATGGCAAGCTCAGGTTGTACTTTCCTTGGGAAAACACATAGGCTTGCCCCATTCTTAAATCTGTCACTTAAGCAAATCAAAGTTGCCTTTGCACACCCTGAAGTCCAATTTTCTAAAGAAAAAAACAACATGTATTCAATGAAGAAAGCAAATATGATAGGTTTCAGCGGGACTCTTCCCCCTTTCAATTTATATCTCCTTGGAAATAATGTGGCGTTCTTTCTGGAAATGCTTACACAGCCTTTTAAAAATACACTCCAGCTGTGAATCATAGACATTATCACCAGAGAAGGCCCTCCAAATACATGGCAGTGCAGTCCTATTCCCTGGGTTATATAGAATTGTTTACTATGGTATTTCATGCACAGCTGAGCAGTCTTTCTCTAAAGATAGAAGGGCAATCAGCACATCTGGGAAAGGAGAAAGCAACAGAGACCTCCTTGGACTCCACACCTTCAGAATGGAGTGAGCAGTTCTCATGTTTGCTCCACAAATGCACATAAAGTCTTATGCATTGTGGTATTAGCATGTCGGAGGAAGAGGTTTAGTCTAATGAAGATGGTTTTGCTTCTCTGTTTTGACATCAAGGGCAAACCTTTTGGAAGTCTGCAGCCTGAAATGATCTGATCCCAGAAGTACTCTCAGTAGACTCTGAGCTGCACATGATATAGTGGACAACCATCGATGACCATTCAGGAACATTGCCATGTCAAGACTATTATCACTGGGGACATATCAGAACCTGACGTTGTTCATGGACTTTCCTTTAAAAAAAAAATGACAGGATTCTAGAGGATGCTGAGAGATTTGTGCTCCTTTGAGTGACAAGAAACACTAATTTTGTATTTCAGTCTTCTATCCACTTGTCTAGTGGATGCTCGATTTTCCATTACAAATGTTTATTATGCTATGTTTTCTCTCCTCAGTCCACAGAGGGAGAGAGAAGGAGAGCGAGAGCAAGCAGAAGCCCTTTAATTTATGCCATCTCAACAAAAACTCATTTAAAGTCAGGCCCTCTAGAGCTGAGCACTTCTCACCCCTTTAGTCTCACTGAGATGGTTCAATGAATTGTCATCCCATTCACAGCCAATCAAAGGTCCACTCATGAATTCTTCCAGGTCATGGAGTCTTTTCTTGTATTCAGAGATAAGTGTTTGTCTGCTTAGAAAAACCTGCACCTCATGCCCAAGGTCTTCTGACACTTCCATTATTATTATTTAAAAATTAATAGACCCACGCAAAGAAATATTCAACAAGGCTTCCTTTCTTATAGCATGATGCCAGGAACAAAGAATTCAGTAGAAACAATGTGTTTTTGTTGACCAGTAGACATGCCCCATAGACATTTCTGGAAATTCACACATTTTGGATGAATACTGTGCTTCGTTGTTAATTACTATCAAGACCTTGACGTATGGTTGCATTTTAAATAAGGAAAATCTAAGTCATTAACAGCCCTGCTCAGATCTAGCAAACTCAGACTTCCTTGAATGAGTCTGTTGCAACCTTCCCTTTTCCCCACTGCCCTCCACTTTATTTATCACTGTTGTCTTTTCTAATGAGTCCTGTCAATTTGTCATCATCTGGACCCCAACTCCTACTTGATTTTCAGAAAGGAGTATCCAAACCTTCCCTTTGGTGTCATACTGAACCCAAGAGGCACTTGGAATATCTCTAGTAAACTAGCACTATATCAGTATGATTGGGAACCTGTTAACGGGTTTTCCCCATCAATGGCAAGGTGTGGTTTAACCACAATTGGAAGACACAGAGATGGCTTTGTGTGATAGGCACCACCAAAGGCACTATTATCACCATTTTATGGCAGTCCAAAAGCTAAAGTCTTCAACTTTTCAGAATATAGAGAACTGGGAGCCTGCAGAGCTCCCCAAACCAGGATACGTTTTTTTAAGAGCGTTGATCCAACGTATTGTACCAAGCTTGGCATATACTAGTTAGGCTGTGGTTTTCTATGTTCTTTTAATTGTCTGATAATTCACAACATCTGAATAGATAACAAGAGGCTAAAACAGATTATAGTCTGGGAGAGTTTCTTTTTTGAAGTAATTAACACCAAAAAGCCCTTTCTAATACCCTCAGCTGGGCCAAGGGAATGAATAGATTATTAAGACTCAATATCCCCCTTTCATTGAGACCCATCAGCAGTGCAGAAGGAGTCAGAAGTGAAGGGGAGAGCAACTGCCTCGTACAAATCACTTAATTGCTTCAAGCCTACCTGGCAAGTGCAAATTGCAAAATTGATTGAACTAATTTATATTTCTCTCCTAAAGAAGGCAAAAAAAGGAATAAATCTCATTTCCAGCTACGTTTTAAGAGCCCCTTGGCTCCTGTCAGGAAATCGTATAGGATCTCAGCCAAGGAGCCACTACCCTCACGGTGGTTGTCAGACTGTATAATAAAGCCTTGCTTTGGGTTTGCTGCTGGAAGGCTGTTCGATTATTGTTAGCAACTGAGATGCAAGGCTCTGGAAACAAGAGGCAAACAATAGGGGAGGCAAGTGAAACAATATAATAAGCAGTTAAGGCCAGATTCAGGCACTGAAGACACATTTTTCACTAATGTTTTTGTCGAAGGAAGCCCTGAGTAGTTTCAGAAATTTTGCTGTGAGGAAGACTTCAGAAACCACAGAGTTTTTGAAGTCTAGTTACAATTTAGGACTTAATTTGTGAGGCTGCAGGGAATGTGTGCCTTTTAGCTCATCCCTAGTCAGACTCTTTCTGGCTGCTTTTATAAACCGGGAAGGGCAAGGGCAGTACATACGGGGTAGTTCTCAGCTTTCCAAAGATCCTGTCCACAGGCTGTGCAAACTGAAATGTATGCAATAACAAGCAGGAGCCAACATTATATCCACTGGTTATATCAACCATAGCATCCAAGGTACAGTGGATTCAAGTGATTTCATCTCCAAAGTGCTGGGCAAATTTTTCACAGGCAGCTTTTGAGTGGTCTAAATGCAGCTCCTGTGGGCAGAAGGTAAAAGCCTCCTGAAGACTGGTCTCTGGATGGCACCATGCAGATGCAATGATGGCAGAGAAGATTGTATATATGTATGTATGTATTTAAAAGTTTTGGCTATTATTACTGTTTTCCAATTCTCTTACTGGAACAATAACTGTTCTAATTTTAAAAATTAAACTTAGCCATGTAAACCCCACTGGATGGTCTTGGGCAAGATATACTCTCTTAACCTCAGAGGATGGTAAAGGCAAATCCTCTTTGAAGAAACTTGACAAGGAAACCCTATGATAGCAAAAAAATGACTTGGAGGCATACAGCAGCAGCAACAACAGAAAGTATGGAAGTTCACAGGTGTAACACGGATGAGACCCAACAATTCGGGAGTTTGTGGGGAGCTACTAATCCTCTGAGCTGATTGTTAGTACAAGTACTCATGAATGCTATCTCTTAGAAGACAAAGATGTTCTCTTTATTTGGAGGTATGTAGCATCATTTTATTGAATTACTTTGGCTCCTCTTTACCCTCTTTGGCGTTGCAGCCTGGCTGGTTTCACCCCCATTAAGAAAAAATTAATGGAGAGCATTTGTCGTACAAAAGGTCTAATGTGGAGATCAATAAAAAAAAATTCACTAAGTCTTGTGTCAAAAAAAAAAATGCTTTCTCTTCTCTCTTGCCCAAATGTCAAGTGATTTGCAGCATGTTCAGCGATGTCAAATCAGCACACTAAGTGAAGAGCACTTACCACTTCCCTGAGAGATTCCAATTTCTAGTTTCATTTTTTGCTTGGCATTAATTCTGCCAACTGATTTACATGCGTGGAGTATCCAGGGTTCAGTCCGCAAGGCTTAGCCACTGGTAACTCATGGTGAAAGAAACATTTGAACTTGAGGAGTTGTTGTTTGTAGGAATGCCCTCTTATATTTGCAAATCCAAATGGATGTGTGCTGTGCCGTATTCAGGGTGACCAGATGTCCCAACTGCAAAGGCACTGCAAAATGGAGCGTATTCAAAGAAAATGAAGGATATTACAAAATAGAAGCTAAAAACAGTCATATAAGTATAAATTCATGTCATGTGGTTTATTTGCAGCTATATTACATATACTGTATTTTCTTACATACTCAAGTGTCTTTTTCTGATGGACTTATCTTTGTTAAAATGCCTTGTTGCTGAGTTTTGTTTTATTGGAACATTCATATCCCAAAAATGGAGTTGGAATATATATATATATATATATATATATATATATATATATATATATATATGAATGACATGACTCAAACAGAAGTGTCCATTGACATTCCCTTTGCTATGCTAGTACTGCAAATGGCTGGTCTCCCACCAACCTTTTAAAAACCTGCAGTCGTTTGTCACCTTGGTACTTGTTGATGTTTTTTTCTCGTAGGATCAAATTGTGTTACACTGTGTGCTTATTTTTGTGTTAACACCAGTTCCAATTTATCTCTTTTGGAAAGCCTGAGTGAGGATGCTTCAGTACACTTCAATTCCCCTGTAAGTGCTTGCTCTCTGGGTATTCAAATCAAGGTAATGGGCCATTGCCAGGCTTGCATCAGTGGCATTGTTCATTGTTCTTAGAAGGAGCTGACAGGTCAGCATATGTACTAGATGATGCCCTATCCTTCAGGCAGCAGTTTGACTCATGATCCCATAAAAGTGCAGGGGATCCTTTATGCACATGAAAGGACGGGGAGTCCTTTTGTTTTAAGGAGAAACATTGGAAAATAAGCGAGAACGAAACAAAACAAACAAAAAACAGCTCTAAGACAGCAGTTGCAAGGACAATTTAAATGACAGCTGTTTTGCTATACAACAAAGATACTTTAACGACCATAGAAAGTGGATTAGTGATCTGTGTAAGTATAGTACCGGTAATAATAATTGTTGGAATGATATATTTCTCTCTCTCTTTCATTTGTCAGTCCATTTATTCTCCCTCTCTCTCTCTCTCTCTCTCTCTCTCTCTCTGTGTGTGTGTGTGTACACAATGTTAACATATTCCAGACTGTTGCAAAATTAAAGTTCACCTATTCGGAGCTTGCTTGTGATAAAGTCCTAGGAGATCATTCCTTGATGAAATTCCCAAGAGAGCATTCTCACAGCGCAACTCCAATCATGCACAGTGCTATCTTAAGAAAGCACCATTTGTTGCTTCAGGACCACTGCTTGGGTTAAGCCTTTTATCTAGCTGGATGATGCCAACAATAAGGGACAATAATCAGTTCTGATAAAGTTTAGACCTGTCTCCCTACAAAAATTATATCTGTCTACCTATCTATTTTAATAAGACACACATTTTTTGTGCATAGGGCATACACCACCCAGATTATTTGGTTCAGTGTTCAGCATGCCCCCGCTCTGTACTTCTGAAATTTAGCAGCATATTACAGTGCTCAGTTGTATGGGTAAATCATGTAAAAGAAGAATAAAACAAGGAAAAAATGTTTGTTTTGTAAGGGTATTGTAAGGGTTTTCAAAGGAAATGTGTAAGTAAAAATAGATTGTCGTGGGGAGAGGGAAGGACAAGGAAATGAGGGGGATGAATCTAGCCTCTCTCCATAGATTTGGGCAAAAGCAAACTGTTGCATCTTCTAGCTTGTGTGTCCTTCTTCATTAATAACTTTTCTATCTTGAACACACTCCAATATTTCTTAGCCACATGTGTTTTTGTCTATTATATGTTGGAAAGTGTGTGTGGTGTAGTGGTTTGAGCATTGTCCTACAGCTCTGGAGACCAGGGTTCAATTCCCACTTGGGCATGAAACCTACTGGGTGACCTTGGGCAGGTTACACTCTCTCAGCTTCAGGGAAAGAAAATGGCAAATCTCATCTGAACAAATCTTGCCAAGAAAACCCCATGATAGGTTCACCTTAAGGTCACCATAAGATGGAGATGACTTGAAGACAAACAACAACACATGCATATTATGTATTATCTCTTAGCATTCCTCAAAGTTTATAATAAAATGCATCTCCTAATGACAAAGCACACTCAAAAACACTACCATGCCCGAAAAAGGCATTTAAAATAAAAAGCTTCTTTCACAAAGGAAAGAACAGGAGGACAGACACTGGCACAGTGCTGTATGCGATCTGCATACTTGCTATTTGAGCTTTCAATGTTTATTTTAAAAATGTGTGTTTACTAGGGGAGCATATAAGAGGCCTATCTGTTCTCCTTCAGACATGCACTTACAGAGATGGAAGAAGATGATTTTGAAAGCATGAAGATGATTTCAAACAGCACCAGGGCAGAAGTGAATAGCGAAGGGCTCTGACTGCAATGTTTAAGCACTTGCAACAAGTGCCCACAAAAATGCTATGATTAGCTATTCCAAGGGCTTCCGGCATACTTGCTGATGGTCCTTGATGCTTTCCTCTGTTATTGGAAACCTCTGGTCAAGAGACCACTCCATATTATTATTAGGAGTCATTCTCTCTGCACTTTCTTCAACCTTGGTTGCATTTATCCAGACCTTGGAATATGAGCCCCCCTCTTTTTTCCAGGGTGTTCTGTTTAATGATATGTTCACATTTCAGAAGCCCATCAATAACTGCTGTGGCAAGAGACACTGTCTGAAATCTTGTATTTATAAATACTTTTTTATTTCTTTGTGCTACAATGATTGTGGCAGTAAATGTTTGTGAATTCACACAGCTTTGAAAATGTCTGCTATCATCTTGATGGCATAAATATAGGACTTTGATTGGTGCTCCTGGAAACCTGGGAGATGTGGAAATGACTTTAAAAACCCTACTCTACTTTTTGACCAGTTTCTTTAATACAAGAGGTAAAAAGCAAAACGTTGGAGCAGGGGGTATCCGAAAGCAAATGACTTTCACAGAAGCACCAAAGCACTCAATTGGCTCTGTAATCACAAGGCTATAATCTACCTCTCTTGAGATGTTGCTATCTTCCTTCCCTTTTCTCAGAAATCGTCCCTTTCCAGAAGTGCAATTCTCTAGCCTCACTTTCATATGGACATTGCTTATTATTTTATTATTAGTGACAACAAAATTTTCTCACTCTGTGGTCACAAGACTTTCTTCACTATGCAATCCATCAAGAGCTATGCATGTGGTATACCTGCACAAATAATGGAAGATTGCATTAATTTTTTTATACGGAGAGGCTTTTAAACAGTGTGCAGTCCATTCATACAGTTGGAGCTTAAAGGAGGGATGGAATTCATTAAAAAAAATACTATCATGAAATGCATCTCATTTAATTTTTTTTTTTTTTTTGCAAGACAAGAAAGACTGCATTTATGCTGCTTTAGCTTCATAATGTCATTCAAAGCAACTTTTTTTGGTTAGGCGTTTGGAATAAACTATTATGTTCTTTGTCCTCCTTCCCAAACCTATTTAAAGAGCCAACATTTACAATGAACAATGGATGTCTGTTCTGCTGGAGATTTCTAGCCACCTCCATGAGTGACAAAGATTTGCAACAGTGATACTGCTTCTGGTTGTTGCACCCCAGATCACTGGCAAGAGGGGGCTGGAAATGTCATCCTGCCCTGACTACTAGTAGAACAGACTTCTATTGCTCAATGCAGCTGCTGGCCATTAAGATAAGTTGTGGTTGTGGTATTTGTGATCATGGACTCCTGGTGGTGCAGTGGTTAAATGCTTGTACTGCAGCTACTCACTCACAAACCGTAAGGTTGCAAGTTCAATACCAGCAAAAGGGCTCAGGGTCGACTCAGGTTTGCATCCTTCTGAGGAGGTCGCTAAAATTAGTACCCAGATTGTTGGGGGCAATTAGCTTACACTTTGTAAATCACTTAGGGAATGCTTAAGTGCACTTATAAGCGGTATAGAAATGTACTTGCTATTGCTATTGCTATCATGGCAACAGAGCCACAATCATTGATAGGAAGTGTGGCTGCATATGGAATAGATATGGGTCTGCAGCTATAGGAGCCTTATTGCACTTGAAGAAGAAAACAAAAGCCAGTGACCAAGCAGCAGTTTCTGGATTACCTTCCTGTATGATATTATAATATTTCTGTTCTCCCTCCAAAGGGAACTGGTGGTAAATGTGTGGCTTTTGCCAAATGGGTTTTACCAGCAGGACAAAAGCAACATGTTTAGGATGTTCTTCCTCATCAGTTGAACAGAAGCGCTTCATAGGCATAAGTCCGAAGCTGCTGTTGTCTCACTGGCTTTTGCTTTTCTTTTCAATGTGAAAGGACTTTAGGTTACAAATCCATAAGTGCAATGTAGGATGCCAGCCACAATTTTTTACAAGATGTTTTTATTCCTCTTCCTAGCAGCAATGAAGGGTGTCCCTTCATCCCAACTGGCCTTAGAAGGAGAGAAGAAGAGACAATATCTGCTGGACTGAATGCCCCCCCACACTGCCATCCCTTTCCTTGTGTGTCCTGTCTTTATACTGTAAGCCTGAGGGAAGGAAACAGCTTTTGCTTATTCTTTTTATTGTAAAGCACCATGTACAGTGAGAGTGCTATATATATATATAAGTGATAATAATAATCAACTTTCTTCCATTTCTCTCCTCTTTCATCAATTATTTCCTATGCTTTAAACGTTGACACTTTAAACTGCAAGGTTCATCCAAATCATCCATTTTTCATCCAAGACAAAAAGAAAAAAAAAACCCATATAACTGCTGATTTCCAATGATAGCCAACTGGGTGTACAAAGATTTGGATTCATTGAACAGTCAGCCTTTGAATCAGTCCATTTTACAAACGGCTAATTTGGATATGGAACAATGTTTTCCAATTTACCTAGCTGGGAATATATTACAGCTGAGAAATAATGGAGATGGAGCATGGAGGAAATGTGAAATTCCCCTAAAGTCACCTGATCGATAGCTAGACCTTGAAGATAATTCTGCCAATATTGAAAGACTCCGGATTAAAACACATGCCTGTGCACACATGCACATGCATATACATACATCATTCTGTGAAACATTATCAAGAAGGATCTTTTTACATTCATATTGTCCTCACAGAGAAATTCTGATGACTTTGATGGATGAGAAGGTTTCAGAAGATGAAGCCTAACAGGTGGGACTGAAAGCTAGATCAATATTTGTACCACAGAATCCAATACAGATAAAATATTTTACAGATAATTTAAGCAGGAACAACATATTTGATATGTGTAGCAATATCATAGATGCCTACATAAAGAGGCAGATAAAGTGTGATAAAACTTCTGTTTGGAAATGAAACAAAACAAAACAATTATAAGCAAAACATTCTCTTAGCCTGTCTTCTCCTTCCTTTACCCTACTATCAGGGCTATGATTTTGTGCAAGCATGCATTCCCTTAAAATGGACACAGGATACGCATGAAAAGGTTAGCTTTTATTTATTTTAAACTAGTGAAAATACTCGACTTCACTTGTGTTAAGGACAACCATGTCACCCTCAACCCTCAATACCATTTCTTCATTCTAGTGTTTGTTTACTCCATTTCAACTTAACCTGGGTAGAACCCACATATTCTACCATTCCCACAAGTCTTTTCTTTGAAGATTACCGCACTGGGGTAAAAATGTTCCCCAATGTGTTCTCATGGGCGCGAGCCCGAAACGTGATGGGAACCCGATGGGTCCCAGAACATTAGTTTACTGCACACAGGAATGTTGCCGTCGCCGCCAGGCATTCCCATCAGGTTTCCAATGAAAGCGTTCCCAGAAATGGGCTTCCTGTTACACATTGGGAACCTATGGGAACGTCTGGCGGCGACGGCGGCGTTTCTGTGTGCAGTAAACTAGCGTTCTGGGACCCATCGGGTTCCCATCATGTTTGGGGCTCACACCCATGAGAACACATTGGGGAACGTTTTTACCCCAATGTGGTAATCTTCAAAGTGTGTTGTATTCATGTAGAAACATTTTTTTCCTTGCTGATGTTTTTATCCCAGACTAATGATCAGTGTTCATTCAGTCTTCCCATCTCCTGTTTTTTTTCTCTGGACTCTTATCTGTGTTACCTTTTCAGTAGAATATTTTACTATTGCTTTCTTCCCTTTGCTTCTTCCCTCCCTGGGAAGCCACAGATGATTTGTTCATTATATAAACCACGTGGCAAAAAATCCCAAACAACTCTGAAATCCAAAACACTTTGGTCCCAAGCATTCTGGATAAGGAAGAATCAACCTGTATCAGCAGCCATAAATGGAAACTGCAATATTCATGAAGTAATAAGTCTGGTTTATGACATTTTAAATCCTGAACAAGATACTGAACATAATGTTTGGATTACTGCGAGGTGCAAATTTGAAAATGGTTGAAAAATGATCAAAACCGTGACAAGGAGATTCCTGGAGTGATACTAATCTTTACAGTCCTTATTCTAGAATTCAAAGATATAGCTGTGTTAGTCTGTAGAATCAGTATGTAGAGAGAGATCTATTAGCACCTTTGAGATGAACTGAAAGCGGTTGGCAGCATGACCTTTCATAGCCTTAAGTCTTATTCTGTACGCGGCTTGGATGTATGTTCTTTGCACAGAAAACAGCTTTTTCAACCCAGGAAGGAGCATTTTCTGGGCATAAAATAATATCATTATGTGCCACTTTTAAAGACTTCATTGTAGTGGGAAGAAAATTGTTAAAATGACTTGTTCCTCCCTTTGAGAATGAAATTAGTGAAGAATTACACCCCTACTGTTTGGCGATCCAAATATATTGCAAATGTGGAGTGCCACTCTTCCTAATTTTGTCTTAGAATACCTTCATTTCTGTTCTGTTTTTCAGAGTGTGCATCCTGAGCAATGCAAGTAAAACACTGAGGTCACTGGAGGAAGAAGAGGACAAAAGGAGAGGAGCTGAATAGCAGCAGTGATTACCTCCAGGGAAGCAGCAGATAATGAGCAGCGTAACTGCTAAACTGTTTCCCCAAAATGTTTCTGGCTGTGAATAAATTTTCTTGGTGGTTGTTTCTTTAAATAAAATAATATCTATCAATCATGTGTGTAAGATTCTGGCTTTTGTTCTGGAGTTGTTTTGACGGAAGGGGGTGGCATGGGTATGGCTTTTAGAATATGTTTATAGATTAGTGGAAGTGTCCTAGCACTGCCTAATAAGTATACTTGATGTATCAAAAGTGGTGCATGGGACCTCAGTAACTTGGCAAGAGAGCCCTTTCCTGTTTTTCCAATTTTACCATCTACACTGGGAATTTAACAGCAAGTATCTCCGAGGGCCCTCTTTGGTTTCACATTTAAATTGTTCCCAGTGCTGCCTTGATCTTTATGTAACATTTTGTTGTGTTCGTTCAAGGAAAACCTGTGAGGCACCTGGTTATAGTTGGCCTTTGGTATCCACTGGGGTTTAGTTCCAGACCCTCCTATGGATACCAACATCCATGGATGCTCAAGTCCTGTTAAATGCAGTGGCAGAATAAAATGGTATCCCTTATATAAAATAGCAACATCAAGGTTGGCTTTTTGGAATTTATATTTTATTTGAACATTTTCAAGCAACTGATGGTTGAATCCATGGATAAAGAAGCTGTGGATAGGGAGGGCCAGCTGTCCATGTTGGCCTCCATTTTCCTGTTCTGAAGGTAAAACTCAGGAAGCTTGTCAGGTTTTTTAAAGCATGTAAGCATGTAAATCTACAGACATGGGACAGAGTGGAAACAAATACATGCTAGTCTCACACCCACTACCCCTATTTTGTCACTCTCCATCAAAGTTGAAAATGTTTGCTTGTTTGTTTTCTCAAGTGAAATCACATAATTTCCCCCCTTGCCTGAAGATAGTCATGTATTTCTTGACTTTTTCATCCAGAGATCTTGCTTTTCCAAGAATGACTTTTGTGCAAAATGGGAAACAGAATAATTCCACAACATTATTAGTGCTACGCAAAAGTACTGTCTTCATTACATGGACTTATAAAAACCAGAAGCATTAGATGGGTTATTTGTGCATTTCCCATCAATTATCCAGCCGTTCTGTGCTCACTCTGTGCATAAGCTTTGTTTCAGAGAAAAGTGAAGAAACTGGAACTTTGAACAGATAGATTTTGAATAAATTACAGAAACCTCGAGAAAAGAAAAGAAAAAGTGCTCCTTGTTTCTGTCAAATGCTGGAGTCAAGAGTCCTTGCAAAGTCTGGTGATTTCTCAACAAGCTCTTCCCAATGTTTCAGATTTGCCTCTCTGACTGAGAATGACAAATTTTGTGAATATTCCATACGTCTTTATCTTCTCCATATAGAAGCCAATGTTCTGTATTGGACAGTCCCCTCAATTCAAGGACAGTCTTTACTACAAGCACTGCTCTAAGTATGAAAAGTGTGATGAAAACAGGAATAGAAAAGGTCAAGCTATCCACTCCCACTCCTTGCATGTAAATGTTTAAAATACACCTCGAGGGTCCTGATGATAGATAAACCCTGAAATTCTGCACACATTCCATGACCTGAATAAATCGTGAAACATACACATTTTCATAATGTTGACTTAACATTGCATGATTTCATTCACGTTTCCTCCCCTCCATACACACACACTCTACCTGGAGTCTGTTCTTCATTACAGAATAAAAGTAGGTGTACCTAACATGAATTGAATAATTCGTGAATGCTTTTACAAGAGGCAAGAAAGAGTGATGTCATTTTAGGCATCATTAAACCTGGGTGTCTTGTGATTATTGATTTCTCACTGCATATAGAAATGCATTGCCAGCATAGAAACAATTTCCATCATGAATTAATGTCCCCAGGCTACAGAATAGCTGTAAGGTGCAATTGTTCATAGTATAACTTGTGTATTGATGCAGTTACGGTGGCAACATATACGATGCAACTAGGATAGATCCTTCCTCTAAAACTGCAAAACAACTTGCAGCAAAGGGGTATATTTATGAGAGCTGGGGGAGAGATAAGGTATTGCCCTCCAGTAAAAGATCTGCCCCCAACAATATGATCTTTCAGTTCTAAATTATCTATTAGCTTTGTAGTAATCCTCCTCCCCCAGTAGCTCTACCCCTGAAGACATCATGTATGGGTTTATTTGATATGTATTTAGTTTGAAATGTATACAGAACTGTCTTCATAGGGCAGTATTACTTCAGCATGCAGACAGGAGAACACAATATTGATATTCTTTATTAATTAAGGCTGGCAGCTTGTTAATCAGTTACGATGTTGTAAATGGGATTTATGACCTTGTAACTGTTCCCTATTCACATTTATGAGTGTGCTGCCATTGTCGTGATTGTAAATGTCCCTGAACTCACTCCCCCCGAAAATCCAGCCAGCTGCACTGAGGAATGGAGGTCTGTGGTGCTGGTTGAGCAAAGTCATGAAGGATGGTGTGTCCAGCCCTCACCTTCCCTTGAACTGTGGTGCCAGCAGAAGAAGTAGGGATCCCTGAAGGATCATGTTTCAAGTCATCAATGCATTACTTTGAGGGTTGGACAGGATCCTAAATTTGTTGGTGGGAGGGAGAGAGATGCATCATCCCTCAGCACCTGCCACCCACCAATGCTCCAGAATGCTGCTCCTCAATGTATCAGACTAAATTTCATGATGGATTTTGGAGGTCACACCAGGAGACAGATCATAGCCATCATACCTGATGCAGGATCTTGGCCAAAGTTATTAATAGCCCTGCATATCCAAGACTAACATACCTGAAGAAAGGGACTGTAGTGTTGCTGCCCTTTTTATGCCTTTATGCTCTATAGTTATTCTATGAATAGAGAGCCTTTTGCATAGAAAATGTTTTCAAGATGTACGTAGTCACAAGTGGCATTGTAAATCAATAAACTCCTTCAGGCATTTAAATTGAATATATGCTTCAATAACATCATAACATTTCCGTCTTGCTGAAGATTAAGTTCGTACTGACAGCTGGAACTTGGGCAGGGCCAGCACTGTCATGAGTGACAGAGCTGCTTCAGGCATCAGAGACTGTGTGCTTTGTAAGAGGCAGCACCACAATAAGCCAATTGCCATACCCTTTCTGTAGGACAATATAGTGTGAGTTCCAGAGAGCCTATCCTGTATGCCCTAATCTATTCTGATGCCTTCAGATGTGGGGAAGCATGGTGTCCCACCAAGAGAGTTGAATTAAAATTCATCTGTCTGTCCAAGTGGCTTCTACAGTTGTAGAAGATACAGTCTCATGATCATCGCTGCCCATGATTTATGAAGACCTTAGGGTGAGTCACCATCCTGTTCTTGAGTTACCTCTTTGTATATTTTGGGTGCCTAATGGCTATACACATAGCACATGAACTGAAGACACTGAATAGGCCACAGCATCAGCAAGGAAATTCTGGACCGTATGTAATGCAATTGCAATGCTACCCTATAGTGGATCTTTGTAAGGTCTCTCTGCCTGAACATTGCTTTACCTGCTCAGAAGATCAAGGAATAGGAGCATAAATGAACAAATAACCCTGGGGTTGAGGAAAAGACTTGGTTGATTGCAGGTTCTGAGTCTGAGTGCAAAGTAATGATTTAGTAGCAGTGAAATGCCTTGTAAGGAAATGAATGACCTTTGCCCAGCCTCTCTATTTCTGACTGTTTTAGAAAACCTCCAAGTTGCAGTTAATAATGATGATTTATATTGCACTCAGATGTGAGCTCAATGTATTGCAGAATCTCAAAACAAATTGTCCTGAATCCTCAGATCCTTGAAACTATGCCACCAGTTGGAAGACCAGACTACAGACTCATGAGAGCATTGCATGGCTTTCTTCAGCAGCCACTTGTCTGTCCATTACGAACTTAATTTTCAACTTCAGAAGGAGTTCTGGAGAGGTTTAGTGAGTGGTGAAGGAATTTCTATTTTGGGTAATCATGGAATTAAAACCTCTGGGGTGACTGTATTGCCCAGTTTCATTTTATTCCTTCAGAGTCATTTATAGTGTATATATTCTTCAGTAGATCTGAAGAAATGAGAATCTTTGTAAGAGGCATTTTCATTCTATTTCTGAGAACACAATCAACATTCTTCTTCTGCGCACGTTCCATACTGGGTTATGGGATTTGCCAACACTTCATACACAGGCATGTGTATTTTGAGTCAAACATTTCCTAATATGAACGCATAACAAATATATTTGTCATATAGTCTTCTTAATATATGCACTTCCTGTATTACCTAAAGTGTCTTTGTACACATTTTTCAAATATAGGAAATTTAGAGCCCAAACAAACAGGCCAAAATAAAGCTGCTTTAGGTCACTTTGGAGGTATGCTGTTTAAATGATGCATGCATCCTAAGAAGCTGGAAGCCACTCCAAAGCCATGCTCCAGTCCTAAGGAGTGAAGCGCAGCTTTGGCGCAACTTCTGGCCTTTTAGGATGCATGTGTCATTTAAACAGCATACCTCCAAAGTGATCCGAAGCAGCTTTATTTTGGCCTGTCTGTTTGGGCCCAGTGTTTTGCCTGTTTATGTTTAAATAATACATTAAAGAAATAAAAATAGTCTGCAACTCATAGTTTTCTGTCAATAACAGGGAAATAACAGGTTAGTTTGGAGGACATTTAAGATTGTGACAATGATACCTTGATCATACATGGGAATAGGAAATAGTCACAAGGCAATAAGTCTAATTTAGGAGATTTTACCCAACTAACAGAATGCTAGCTACAATGTGCTTTACATAACCCTTTATTGTTTCTACACAAAAAAAAGTCTGGAAATGTAAGAGAGAGAGAGAGAGAGATCAAAATATGCACAAATTCTTCAACAGTAAGAAAATGTTTGAAATGTTTACTTCTCATGTGAAGGGAAAAACCAAACAAAGATTCACACCGCTGCTTGGTGTCTGAGTCTTGTTTATGGACATGCATTCATTTTCATATCAAAATATTAAAGCATCTCTCAAATGCATCTGTAGGGACAGTAATTTTCCAGAGACGCCTATCAGCAAAGTAACATTTGCCTCTTATAAATTGCCAGAGACTGAATATATATGTAATAATACCTGTATGCCATAGACTGTGTCAGTGCAATGGAAGGGCTTAATAATGTAAAAGTGACTCAGGATTAAAAAGAATAATTTGCTATTATTTTCCATGCAAGAATATTGGAGATTCGTCATTCCAAGATGTCTCAAGAGGTTGAGTGCTGGACAAATCAACTTGGAAATTCTCTTCATTTAATAGGTACTAATTCCCCACTCGATTCCCCACAGTTGCTCTCTGTAGGACTCTATTGTCTGCTCCCAGATCAACCTTTGCCTTTCCTCCAGTCTGCTTTAATGCCCTTGGGTGACTAGTGCTGCATTACAAATAGTAGGGGTCATAAGAGAGGGCCAAGGCCCTTTTACAGGTTAAACACTAGCTACCACCCTGCAAGCATGAGGTACCACCTTTTCAATATAAGTTTTTCTAGATTCATTTGAAATGGACTTAATTTAGTCTCCCCTGACTTCCAGTCAATGTTAAGTTGGAAACACTGCACTTCTTGGCGTATAACCCGCTGCCTCGTCTTTTAATTTCTGTCTTCATGATAACCTTTTCCCAAACACTGAAGGAACTCATTCAGAATGACGAATTTACTTACAAATGTTGCTGGTTTTGTTGATGATGGTGAAGACATTTCCATTGTTTTTGCTTTTAGCTGTGTGTGTGTGTGTGTGTGTGTGTGTGTGTGTGTGTATATATATATATATATATATATATATATATATATAGTGTGTGTGTGTGTGTGTGTGTATATATTTACTGTTGTTGTGTGCCTCCAATACATTTTTGACTTATGGAGATTCTAAGGTGGACCTATTATAGGTTTTTCTTGGCAGTGTTCTTCAGAGGCAGTTTGTCATTGCCATCCTCTGAGGATGAGAGAGTGTGACTTGCCCAAGTTAACCCAGTGGGTTTTTGTGCTTGATCAGGGATTCCAACCCTGCTCTCCAGAGTGGAAGTACAACACTCAAACCACTACACCGTGGTGGCTCTCATCCATATGTTATTATGTGATAGGGGTGTAAGAAGGTAGAAACAGAGTCAAGCAGTTGATAGTAAATGGAAGGTGAGTGAGACAGCTGCAGGCATGCTGGTGAGCCAGGACTTAGAGAATCAAAACACCATACGCCTTCTTCTTTCCTTCAATTTTTGGCTACAATCTTCTTAATAGCTGGAGGAAGGGATGCGATGCATCATCCCAGCAGCCATATAATTGTGGGTTCTAATGAAAACTATTATAGCCTGGTTTGATCTTGAATGGACAATCAAGACTCACCAGCCTTCCAAAAGAGTTTCTTCTTGTGGAGATGAAAGGTGCTGAAGACTCCTTGAGATCCAGCACAGAACGAGGGTGTGATAGATATGAAATAAAAATAAAACTGAATGAAGATTGTTTCCTCCTGAAGTCAGCAGGCTTCAGAAGTCAGTAGGACTTATTCCAGTATAATATTTAAGTGTAGCCATGTAGTTGGTCAAGGAGCCAGCATGGTGTAGTTGTCGGAGTGTTGGACTGTGACTTGGGAGACCAGTGCTCAACTCCTGACTTGGCCATAAAAACCCACTGGGTGATTTAAGGCAAGACATACTCTTTCAGCTTCAAAGGAAGGCAAAAGCAAAATCCCTCTCAACAAATTCTGCCAGGAAAAAGCTATGATAGGTTCTTCTTAGGGTTGTCATAAGTCAAAAATAACTTGAGGCACACAATAATAACAAATATCACTAAAAGGGAATGTGGAATAAAGCAAAAGCTATGAAAATATCATACTTGTTGATGGGTTTATCTTAGGGTCACCATAAGTCTGAAATGACTTGAAGGCACACAACAATAACAACAACTAATGGAAAGGAGCAGGACTAGACTCCTGAGTTCTTAGTAGACCTAGATTAGAACTCATTATACACACACACACACACACACACACTATATATATATATATATATATATATATATATATATATATATATATGGATTCCTTCCCCCGATCCCTACTGCCTTCTAGTTATATGAGAAAAACAGCAATGAGGGTCTTACTAAAACACCAACACCCGGAAGCACCCCAGGAATGGACTTCTCTGAAGGCATTTCATTTTATGGACTGTAAAAAAATAATACTTCCTTGGCTTTAAATGTCAACATCACCTTGATCTAACTGCAATTAAATTACAGAGGGTTGGCAGATAAGCCTCTGAAATGGTTAATATGATGGCGTCAATCCACAATAACAAATCAAAGCCACAATGCCATTGACTCTTGGGGCAATATGTACAGCTGGTGACCTGACGGATGTGACAGTTGAATCCATTGAGAGCCTCCTCCATCATTTACATTGCAAATTAAACAGTCTCCCAAGCCCTGGTACTGTCTGTCATAACCATGGCTAAAGCCACCTTCCACATCAGGATGCATGTCTCAGGTGAATTTTCCTGTCTCTCCTTCCAGTTTTGAATACAGGCTTAGCAAGATCTGATGTGTGCCATTCTATATATCTAAGTGGCTATTTAGACCTGGTACCTTATTGCTTTTAGATAGAATAAGAACCTCTTTGTAGTCCCCCCCCCCCATTGAAACAGTCCTTGCATTCATGTGGACCTTCAATGTGGCATTTCTCAGTTAAAAGTCTCCCAGTGTTCAGATACGATGTAGTTTAGCTCCTTGCCATTTGGCAGCCAGATCTTTCCTTGTCAGAGCACATACTGCAATAGAGAACACTTTGCTGCTAGTCAACGTCTACCATGCAACACTGTTTTGCCATTATTTGTATCATTACACATTTCCTCTATGCAATATGAAATCCAAGGTCACACTGCTCCTGAGCTCAGTTTCTTCTGGATGAGAGAGTACTGGAGACTTATGGTGTCTGTTCATATTTGCTTTATTTACATATATAGCAGCAGAACATAAATGGCAGCAAAGAGCCACATCTACAAGGCAGAAGGTCCCTTGAGAACAATTTGGCCAGCCTCTTTCCAGCTTCACAAGGCTAGATTTAATTTCTGCTAAGTCTGGAAAGCTCAGATGTTTTTTCTCTGTGTAAAAGCTGCAAGACATGTTTCTCTTCCCCAGTTCTACTATGCCATTTCACTTCCCCGTGCTTTGAAATTTTAATGGGCAATTATTTCAAATAACACAAAGCGATCCTCACTTACCATAAGTTTATCTTCTGACTACTGGATCATTATGATGAAACCGCATTTCAGCTTCCTACACCTGTTGTTGTTGTGTAGCTTCAAGTCGTTTCTGACATATGTCTTAGGGTTTTCTTGGCAAGTTTCTTCAGAGGCTTTTTTGCCATTGCCATCCTCTGAGACTGAGAGAATGTGACTTGCCCAAAATCACCCAGTGGGTTTACATGGCCAATCTGATATTTGAACCCTAGTCTCCAGAGCCATAATCTAATGCTCAAATCACTACACCATGCTGGCTTTCCTATTGAGCATCAATCCAATCAGTTAGCCACTGTAACTAGATTTCTTGGTTCCTTTCTCCTGGTTATGGAGTTCAGCTGCATATGAGGTACACCCAACAATAAGAAGAAGATACGGCATTAAATAGTTCTTCTTATGTCTCCTGCTTCCTTATTTCTTCGGCTTACTATGCTAGAAAGGTAGAAAGAACTTGTAAGCAAAACAGCTGCTCAGAATTCACTGGTGAAGACTTTAATGCAAATGGAAGGAACTGATCTGTCAAGATAGACAGAATAGAACCATTTGCATGGAATACAGAAGGAAGTAATGACAACCTGAATACAGTTACTTCAGGTCCAATTGGTCCCTTAAGCAGTGTGTGTTTACCTAGTGGCAGCAGCAATAGCATAAGCATCAACACTCATTAAAATTTCCCATAAGAAAATAACATTGTAAAGGTATATTAAAGGCTTTGGATAAATTATCATGGTGGCTCCTAGACCCAGCCTACTGGTTCCCATTGGTTCTGATTAAAGGAGGCTCAGGGCAATTCTCAGTGATGAAATTTTCCTATGTGAAAACAGAGCTTAGAGCTAGTCTACGCCTAAATGTGTTATTCGAATTGCTGTGAATTTTTGCAAATAGGCATCAGTGCTTAATTTTCTTCACTTTCCTATACGAATTCTCAACTATTCACCTTCCCTCTGCTGAAAATGAGCAACAATGCAAAATTATACAAAGCAAGTGGACAGTCACGCATTTGATAACACACAGCTTTGCAGAGACTGGTGAAAACTGCACATCCTTTTTCAGCAGAGTTTATGGCGTTTTTCACCCACAAACACCCCCAAATTCTTCTATGGAGCTTATTGCACAGCTTTAAAAAGTGACTTACCACTCCCAAATTGAAATCTAATTGTGCAAAGGTCATTTTTTTTTACTGGTAATCATCTTGAGCAACTGGAGCAATGAAATGAGGATTCTCTGCTTGTTCTTGGTTTGCTGGACTCAATAGATGGGAGGTGAATTATCATCTTGGGTCTTGAGGAGATGCTGATGCAGATAGGATTTTTTTTCTCCTGGCACGTGAAGCTTGAAAAGTAAAGAATATTATATGATCTGATATTTTGAATCAGGGTATGGCAATTTATCTAACCTGACTGGCAGAATTGTGTTTCTTGGTTAATCTGAATACCTGCAAAGTCTGAGGAAACTGGCATTAGCTTATTGGGAATGCTGCAGGTCAAACATATGCATCGAATAAAATGGTGAACTAGAAGCAACCCATTTGCAGTATCTTCTGTGTCTTGCTTCTGAGAGTCTGAAGGCAATCATTTGTCATTCTATACCAACATTGTTTTCTACTTTTGCTCCTAGTTAAGCCAAGCACTCTTGTCTTTTTCGTTCTCTACAATTTAGTAGATTGCGATGACTTAGGTTCTCTGCAGAATTGTATTTGTATATTTTCCCCCAGCTGCATTATGCAAATGTATCTTGTTTCCTTTGTGACTTTGCCTCATTCAAGGGGTAGACAAAGAATTCAGCTTATTTGTTTCTAGCTAAGATTCCCTGTTGTAATCAACATTTACTCTAGTGAGACCAGGAGTACTTTGCAAATTCAGTTAAGATCCTGGGGCTTGATAAAACACTGTAGTAGGTATCTGATCAGAAAATGTACTGGCTGATTCTAATGGCTTTTGTCTTTATCAAATTCAGTTTTAAAATTGTCAATTCATTTGTCTTGAATAAAATAAGACAACGGGGTTCTGAAAATTCAAGTTTGTGTAACAGTCTTGCCTCCTCTTGTAATTCAAAGCAGACCGGTAATGATTTTGGGATGCAGATGTATATATTTTAAACAGGATTAAATATTTTAGGATCGCTAGAAAGAATAATGTTTAAATATTAATTATACTACTAGGCCAATGAATTATTTTATACTGCAGCATTCTACAAATTGATGCTCTCCATGTATTTTGGATTACAATTTCTAGTAGCTCCATATAACATAATTTGTAGTGAAAGTTCATCGACACTGAATTCTACTCTGTTTGAAAGGCATGAGCCTGGCTTTGTTATAGTATATTATATTACATCTCTCCTTTAAAGCTAGTTTATTTTATTAAATCTCTCCTTCATTTAATATCCAGTGGCCTAAATCCAATAGTTGCTCACAACTTGAGTAGACCCATTGAAGCATGGTATTTACCTAAATGTTGATTTGCCGGTCAGCAATTGATTTGGTGGGTCTGCTTTATTAGCAACCAGCAATTAGATTTCAACTTGTGTATCCGATCGGCATGTTTTATTTGTTGCTTTAATGAAATAGCATGTGATGGATCACAGTAAAAAGGACAAAGTGCAAAGGCAGGTTTACTGGTGAACATAAAGAAAACAAAAATAATGACCACAGAGAATTTATGCCCATTCAAACTAGACAATGAGGAAAGAGAAATAGTAAAAGAGTTCTCATATCTGCATTCAAACACTGATCAAAACGGGAACTGCAGCCAGGAAATCAGAAGAAGATTAAGAATGGGGAGGGTGGCTATGAAAGAACTAGAAATGCAAAGACATACAACTCAGCACCAATGTCAGAATCATACAATCATACAGGCCATTGTATTCTCTATTACCTTGTATGGATGTGAGAGCTGGACAGTCAAGAAAGAGGAAAACCAACTCATTTGAGATGTGGTGCTGGAGAAGAGTGCTGAAGATCCCATGGACATCCAAGAGGACAAACAAATGGGTCCTAGAGCAGATGAAGCCAGAAATATCCCTAGAAGCCAAGATGACAAGACTTAGACTGTCATACTTTGGACACATCATGAGAAGGAATGAATCATTGGAAAAGACAATAATGTTAGGAAAGGTAGAGGGAAGTAGAAAGAGAGGAAGGTCATATGCTAGATGGATGGATTTAATTACAGAGTTTGCAGGAGCTGGGCAGATCAGTGGAGGACAGAGGGGCCTGGAGATGTCTCATCCATAAGTTGCCATGGGTCGAGATCGACCCAAAGGCAGTTAACAACAACAAGTACAATAACACAGAGACTTCCATACACATAAACAGACCTCAAATGAGAGATAAAAATGATGTTGAGACACTTTTTCTAGTCCCATAAGGCCCATATGGATTACTGTATATAAGAAGGCACTATACAATACAATCAGCACACAGCCTTTTGAATCCTGGTCAGTCCAGGCATATGGCCTTTTCAAAGCTGGATCAGACAATATTCGCACCCCCACAACATTTTTCAACTGACCCATAAAATTATTCTGCTGTCATCTTCACTCAGTGATCTGGTCCTTTTATCTAGATTTGCCTCCCATTGTATTTGTGAAGAATCCAGATGATACAGAGTGTTTCCAGATAGACAGCTCTCCTTAAACATACAATTAAGAGGTACTGTGAAGCATTTTCATCATGTTTCCTTTACAAGATTTTCTCCCAATAACAACAAAAACAGATGGAAGAAACAATGGGAGAACACAAGATGATTGTCAGCTGAAGCCATCTTCACCTGGACCCTCTCATATGCTTCCATGAATGAGGTTCTGAGATGACCCTTGTTTTCTGGAAGTCTCCATAATGATCAAATCTGGTGTTTTTCTGTATTGCCATCTAGCAGACACCGCTCTATTGAGGTAAGTAGACAAATATAGGACACACACTAGCAGTTGTGAATGCTGTATAGGTGCATAACTTGCACCATTCCTTTTTTTAATACACACAGGTACCTACTGGAACAGTAATGCCTTCATGTTTTAACAAGAAACTCTGAAGGACCTGTATTTCTGTATACATGCATGAGGCCATTAAATTGGTACAATCCATGTAGGTTTTGTAACCTGACAGCTATGTCCAAGTAGCAGTGAGGAGTGTTAATGTTCAAAGATGCACTCAGTCCAATTTTCTGATCAGCTTGAAAGAGCTGGGTCTGTTTAGTTACACCTTGGGTGTGTTTAGTTATATCTCATGATTGAGGAATTGCAATAGTGATTATTAATTACACAGCTTAGCACCCGAAATGCAACACAATGTGTTCCTTAGTAAAGAAGCCACCCCAGTTTTGCTAGATTAAATGTTTGTTTGTTCAGCTCTTAATATTAGGTGTACAGCAGCAAAATAAAACAGGCTCCGGAGCATCTGAAGTAGGAAGTATCTCCCGGTCCTTCAAATTTTGTGACATATAATTGGGCCCTGAAGGAATTGCTTGTTGTCGTTGTTCGGAATGAGATGGTATGTGGATATTACTTCTATTTCTCATAGTTGCCTTAGAGCAATACATTTTGACAGGAGCCCTGAGGACTCTTGCCTCGCAGGAGGAGGTGGGTAGCAGAGGAAGCTTCTGCTCTGTTAAAGGGTCAAGTTAAAATGATCCAAAGTTCCATTCAATTTAAAGAAATCCACCAAGGAATAAACTACTCAACATTTCAGAAAATTCCCTGGTACTTTGAAGAAGGCAAGTTCACTGGCAGTCTTTTATCATTTGTCCCAGATGATGTCTGAGACATCTCACTTTTACAAGGCTTTAAACCTTACAGACAGACTCCTGTTTCACATTGCCTATCCTAGTCAGTAAGGTTTAACAGGTGCGTTCGGAGCTGCATTATGTATCTATGCTCAAGGAATAACTACTGTGGTTATAGTGAACATATTTTTTTATCTGGTGTTTAATCTGGACTGGAGCAGAGAATGTGTGCTGCATATGACCCAGGAATTATTTTAAAATACAATTATATTTCTTCTTGAAGGAAGGAGTGAGTAGTTTTAACAGTTTCCTTCCTTCTGTAAGAAAGTCTTTGAAAACCACACAGTTATCAAAGGCAATTTGCAATTCAAGCCTTATTCTGCACAACATTTACACACGATCATTTTGCACAGAAAATATTACTTTCTGCACAAAACAACCATCTGCAACTTGGACACCGAATACGTCCTGAACTGCAAATATTTTCATAGGTCCATGAGTTTTCTCATCAGAGTTTCTGGATTAATAACATCTAGTGATGAAAATATTATCATCTAGAGATTATAATTTCATCTAGAGATGAAATTAATTAATATATACTTAGTTAATATATTTAACTGAGGCCCAGGAGGAGTTATGGCGGAGTGTCCACACGCTCGATGCCTTCACACTCCTAGCCTATACCGATATAAATTGCCTATACATATGCATGTGTATTTTGGGATCTTGCATATTCAAGGGTGAATGTTTGTATGTACATAGCTTAAACATATACTGTCTATATTATGCATATAGATATGATAAAACATGTATTTTGCCTGTAAAGCAAAACAAGGCTTTGGGCACAATCCTTCTCCCTCTCTTACATTTATTTATTGTAATGTATGGATATTCTTGCATCTTATTCAAGTCAAGGGAAGTGGATGAGCTCCATCTTCTCTCTCATCACTTTCCACATGGCAAGATGGATAATCTAAAGCTTTCTTTGTATGTGTGAATCATGTGATCATGGACCCTGATTTTTTCAGGGTCCCAGAAGTGGAAGGTCCATTTGCAAATGACCAGCAGCCATGAGGACAGGCATATATTCCTGTGAAATCCCACTCAAAGTCTTGTGGGATTTCTGATCCTGTGAGGCCTCCCTGAGATTCAAATTGAGTTTTGCTCCAGATGTCACTTGAAGTTTCCCAATGGTAACACCATCACAAGATTTCATTAATCATGGACTCCAAGCAGATGCCTAGAGTCCTCAGTTGTCTTGGGGTCAGCCCTAGAGATGGCTGGCACAATAATGCCCCACTTGGCAGCATTGAGGTAAATTGTACAGAGACCCTCCACAAGTAGAGGAGGCTTTCTTTTCTTAACATCATAACCATCTAAATGAAGTGACTGATGACAGTGCACTCCTTACCCGGCGTGTTTCCTTAAAGTAAGTAAGGAATATCTATATAATAACCTGAATAATGCCATGCTCTCTCTGGCTAAATGAGAGTCTGATGGGCAGTTTGATTAACAGAGCTCTTTTTCAGAACTGAGAAATCGTGGAGAGAGAAGGGTTTATACTTTACTATTGCTTCAGAGGAGTTTGCTCAATCCACCATGAAGGTCATCTGAAGTCCCTTGAGTACATACAGTCCCATAACTCTCAAATGGACTTTTGTGTGTGTGACAGTTTAATAATACTTTGAAACTGGAAGAAAAATTCCCAGATCTAAAAAAAAAGGTACATCGGCGTTAACAGCATGATCTACCAAGTGCTGTTTTTTTCATCCCCCCTTTGGGGAAAAAAGTCTTAAATGTACCTAAGATCACTTCTTAAAAGGTTACTTTACTAAATATAAAGAAGAGCCAACTGTGGCTGGTTGATGGGCAGCATCAGCTTCTTTCTTCTGCCTATGAGGGACAATTGTGAATGAGATTTGAAAGGTCACCAGTTCTTTTTGTATGTTAATAAACAATTAGTATGGCTAAAGGGAAGAAGTGGCATGCATTCCTCTGCTCTGTGTTTCTAGGGGAAATCAACTATTCATGATAAGGCTAGAATATTAGCTAAATCAACATGTCCTGCCTAATTTATATGCCATCAAGTTCCGTCTCTCTGAAAATACAGCCATTTTGCCAGTATTTGCTTGCAATTATTATTACTGTTGTTTTTGTTTGCTGCTGTTATTGCTATGTGCCTCCCGAGACAACCATTCACTCCAGGTAATTCATTTTAGTGTATTTATTTATTTTACCATTTCAGAAGTGATAAGTAGAAGGGCTGGGTAAACCGGTGGGGAAGAGGAGGAGACGGAGAGAGGACGCATGATAATAATTGATGTTTCCAGGCCGACTTCCGGTGCGATGGTTCTGTGAGGAGGACGTGAGTTAGGAGGGCTCCTGACTCCAACCTCCGCAGCAACGGTGCTTGTCGGAACGGGGACGCTATCAACCCGTCCGTGCCCCACTCTGTTAAGAGGGGGTAGGCATTCGAGCTCGTTGGGGGTTCCAGGAAAGGGGGGCTGGGGAACTTTCTCCTCCGCCACCCCTAATACCGGAACCGAAGAGCTTGTGTCTCCCGCTTGCTGCAGTCGTTCCTTTGGGCGACGTTTTTTGCGGAGCCATCCACTTACGATCTATTGGGAAAGAAGAGCTCAGGACAAGAGTGCTTACACATAGTCCTGGTACTTTTTATATATTTTCCTGGGAGAAGAAGAACCTTTGTTTGGGTCAAGCGGGCAGAAGTCTGGATAAGGAGACTAAGGAAACAGAACGCGCAGCTGTTGGAGAAGCTGTTGAGGCGCGCGCGCGAGGAGGGGACGCGAGCGAAAGCTTGGCTCTGGCTGGGATCGGCTTGGCACGGAGAGTTGAGCAGAAAGGAGAGGAGAGGAGGAGGAAAAGAGGACGGTGTATCTGTGTCTTTAACCTCCTTGGTGGCAAAAGGTGCCGCTTTTGGAAAGAAAGCAAGCCAGAAGCATGACTGAGTGAGAGTTTCCCATAAGAAGAAAATACAGGGAGCGCGCTGGGAAAGTACAGACGGAGCCCCTAAAGCAGTGCAGACTCTTTAAGAACAGTGAGGAACAAAAGCTGTTGATAATTAAAGGAAGAGTAATATCTGTATGTGGAGGACACCTGAGCCTTGCAGGTAGCAACATCTGATGGAGATTGGAAATTAAGTCAATTGGATAGCATTTTCTTAACTCAGGCTATCTTAACTTCCCATAAACTTACCTTCTGTGTTGGTGGAAGGAATTCTTTTTTTGGTTTCTCCTTTGTTGTTTGATATTTGGCTGCTTTGAAACACCAAGTACTTTTTCACAATTTATGATTCTATGTATGAGTTTCTAAGCTGGAATGAAATTAGCATACTGGGAAGCTAAAGATAAAAAGTTTCAAAGGAAGCTTCTCAGATAAAAAAAAAAGAGCAGCCTGTTGTATGACACTTTGATACAGAGTTACTTTTTTTTTCTCCTGCTTGGATACTGCTACTGTTAATCTTTTTTCTGCTACATATTTGGACTCTATTACAGTAACAGAAATTACTTTGGGCTATAGCAGGAATCCTGTGGATGGATAATTTTGTTTATTCTTATCTAACTCTGAATTTTGATTGAACAAGTGGATGGAAACAAGAGAAGCCCTGCGCAAGAAGGGAAGTAGAGGAACTGGAACTTATATATTATGTGATACTGGACTATTGAATTATAGTAAAAATGTTACTGCTACTTTTTTTTGATGTTATATATGGTAGAACTGTTTGATAGTTAATATATAAGATAAATAATACATTTAATTTTGAATAAGTACAAGTCTATCTGATAAGATATAAAGATATTGACTTTATTGTGGGCAAATTTATCCTTAGTGATTAAGACATTAAAATTGACTGGATTGAATCAACTGACAAGATGATAGGGAAAGGATTTTTAGAACTATATAATTGATTTAAATAATTGTGAGAAACCCTTCATCTAGATTAATTGAGAAAAAAAAAACTATCTGGGACCTTTTGGAATTGTATGGATTTACAGGGGTACTTAGAACTGTGATAGCTACTGTAATATATTACTCTTATAACTTCTTTCTCCTTAGAAAGAGGAAACTATCTCGATTGCAAACATGAAAAAAACTACTAATCAGGGGCAAACACCATCCCAGGGAAAAGCTTCTTTTGAAGATGGTATTAGAACTATTGATCCTAATTTATTGGTTCTTGAGGAATTACGGAAATTGAGAGCGGAAATGAAAGAACTTAGGACAGAATTAAAAGAGGATATCAAGGAATCTAATAAGGAATTGAGAGAGGAAATGAAGGAGATAAGAGCTGAAATTAGGAGAGATATCAAGAAGGAGCTGGACAGTGTGGTGAAAAGAATGGACAAAATGAACACAGAAATTGTCAAAACACAGAAGGAGGTGGATAAGATTAAAGAAAAGACTGAAATTTTGGAGAAAGAAATGAGGGATGTGCATCAAAAGCAAGTACATTATCAACGAATGGATCTGAACCAGGAATTGAAATATAGGAATAAATGTATAAAGGTGAGAGGTGTGCCTGAATGCCCCAATGAAGATACTTTTGAGCTATTGCTACAACCTTTGGCTGACTTTTTGGGATATTCTAAAGAGAGAATGGAGATGGAACTTGATAAGATCTTCAGGATCCACTCGGTACAAGCTAAAGAAAAAAATTATCCAAAAGATATTATAATTAGCTGTGTCAGATCAAGGACAAGAGACCTGATTATTCAAAAGAGCTATGGGACTGACTTTAGGATTGGGGATTGTGAGGCAAAAATTTTTAAGGACATTCCGCCTTCTGTGATGCTTGCTAGACAGAAATACAGAACTTTGACCACTCTGTTGAGGCATTTGAAGCTGGAATATAGATGGGGCAGAATGGAAGGACTATCCTTTAATTATAAACAGAAGAGGATTACGATAGACTCAGTTGAAAAAGCTAACGAATTTGAAGCAAAATTGAGACGAGAATTTAAAGCGACAAAGAATGAGAGAGAAAGAGAGGAAAAGGAGACTGAGGATGAAGAAGCTAAAGGAGATGAATAAGACTTAACTTTTTACCTTCTTTTTTAACTCTGAGAAGACGAGTCTGGAGGATGAATTTTTTTTTTTTGTTTTGTTTTTTTTTTTCTCTTCTCAATTTAATAAAGATATAATAAAGCTTTATAGGGGTGGATGGGGTGGAACAATACTAAAATCTAATAATCAACAAAGGAGTTATATAAAACAAATATTGTACGAGAAATAATTTACAAACTACTAAAGGAGGAAGAACAAGGATAAAAAAAAAAAAAGAGAACCAAGTTTAGAAGCGAAATTAGAAATACAGGAACCTCAACTAGAGAATGACCAAGATTATATCATTAAATGTGAAAGGTATAAATTCTAAATATAAAAGAAATTTAGTTTTTTCACTATTTGGAAAAATTGAAGGGTGATGTAATTTGTATTCAAGAAACCAAGATAAAAGTAAAGGAAGAACGACTGTTAAGAAACCCGAAATTGGGGACGTGTTACAATTCTTCACTTGATAAAAAAAAAGGGGCGTGGCGATATATGTAAATCAGAGGTGGCCATCAAAAGAGATTTTTAAAGATAGAAATGGATCATTCATAGCGGTCGAGGTTTTGATTTCCAATTTAGAATTTTTAGCTATAGGATTATATGCACCAAATGATAACAGAGAAAGTTTTTTTAATGAACTCCAAAATGTGCTATCAAGATTTCATTACAGAAACTTATTGATTTTGGGTGACTTTAATGCTGTTCTTTTCCCTGAGTTAGATAGAAAGTGTGAAGGACCTAAAAAGGTTAAAAAAAACCAAGGAAAACTCCCTAATTCTTTTTTCAAATTATATCAAGATTATGATTTGTCAGATGTATGGAGATTTAAGTATGGACAAAGTAGAAGCTATACCTTTTATTCTGAAGCTCATGACTCTTTCTCTAGATTGGATATGTTTATGGCTTCCAAAGAAATTTTACCATTAATAAAAGATATGGATACTCAAACAGTATCCTTCTCAGATCACAACTTAATTCTTATGGAATTATCTGAACCAAGGAAAACCTTCCAGTGGAGATTACCACAGGACCTTCTGAACGATGACAATGTAGTGAAGAAGACAAAAGAAGCTTTGACCCAATATTTCACAGAAAACGATATAGATGGAATGAAGAAGAGAATCATCTGGGATGCCAGTAAAGCTGTGATTAGAGGGATACTAATTAAGCAAAACGCAATTAAAAGAAAAGAATCCAATAGTTTAAGAACTAAACTTCAGGCAGAATTAGAACTCAAAGAAAAAGAATGGAAGCAAAAAGGGGATAAAAATTTGAAAGCTGGTGTGGAGATTTTGAGACAAGAACTAAAGATGTTGGATATTAAAGAAATAAAAAAGAAACTTGTGATGGCAAAGCAAAAAGCTTTCGAGCAGGGAAACAAAGCTGGGAAACTGCTAGCATTTCAATTACGTAAGCAAAAAGAAAAGAAGGTGATTTCATGTATTCAGCAGGATGGTAAAAAATACACCCAACAAAAGGACATAAAGGAAATCTTTAAGAGTTACTTTCAAAAATTATATAGTAAACCGGTAGAAAGTACAGACTTGAAAGAGAAAATACAAGTGTTTTTGTTAAATCAATCCTCTCTGAGCTTCACAGAAGATGAATGTTTAAAAATAAACCACGAAATAACGACAGAAGAAGTTTCGAATGCCATTCAAAAATTAAAAATCAATAAAGCTCCTGGACCTGATGGTTTCACTGCAATTTATTATAAGAAGATGCAGGAAATACTGATTGGCCCCTTAAAAGACACTATAAATGATATTCTTCTAAATGGATTGCCAGAAACGTGGAGGGAAGCGTTGATTGTTCTAATACCCAAAAATTTGAATATGAGAGAAGATATAAATAACTATAGACCGATTTCTTTGACAAATGTAGATTATAAGATCTTCACTAGTATATTAGCGGAAAGAATAAAGAAATTCTTAGCTAACCATATTCATGAAGATCAGAGTGGATTTCTGCCAAATCGTCAAGGTAAAGAAAACTTAAGGACTGTGTTGAATATTTTAGAACTATGTGAATCTAAACGGGATAAGAAATTGGCCTTGTTATTAGTCGATCTGGAAAAGGCATTCGACAGTCTAAATTGGACGTTTTTGAAAGAACTACTGAGTAAAATGAATTTGGGTAATAATATGAAAACATGGATTCGGGCTATATATAATAAGCAATATGCGCAATTACTGATTAATGAGGAGAAAACTGAATGTTTTCAAATTGAGCGTGGTACGAGACAGGGTTGTCCTCTGTCTCCATTATTGTTCATTGCAGCATTTGAAGTTTTGATGAACAATATCAGAGGTAACGAAAAAATTAAAGGAATTGATGTTAGAAAATATGTATTTAAAGCAAGAGCCTTTGCTGATGACCTTATTTGTTTTAGTGAAGAGCCGACAAAAACTATTCCAATGTTAATTAGTACTATCGAACTATTTACAAAATTTTCGGGGCTGAGAGTTAACGCAAATAAATCAGAAATACTAACTAAAAATCTGGATAAAGAAGAACAATCAGAATTGTGTAGAATCTCAGGCTTTAAGGTTGTACATAAGGCTAAATATCTGGGGATTTATTTGACCAGTAAGAATATTGATTTATTTGAAAACAATTATGGCAGATTATGGAGAGAAGTTAAGAAAGACTTAATTAATTGGTCTAAACTTCATCTTTCTTTATTTGGAAGAATTGCATTAATTAAGATGAATATTTTGCCTCGTTTTTTGTATTTATTTCAGAATCTTCCAGTGATCTCCTGTAGAAAATACTTTATGATATGGCAGAGAGAACTTTCAAAGTTTCTTTGGGGGGGGAAACGCGCTAGAATTAGATGGAAAGTCTTGACGGATGAGGTACTTAGAGGAGGCTGTGCACTTCCTAATTTGGAGTTGTATTATTTTGCATCATGTCT
The DNA here is from genome assembly GCF_019175285.1 of Sceloporus undulatus. Taxonomy (NCBI): domain Eukaryota; kingdom Metazoa; phylum Chordata; class Lepidosauria; order Squamata; family Phrynosomatidae; genus Sceloporus; species Sceloporus undulatus. The sequence goes on along the minus strand of NC_056527.1, from coordinate 126,116,633 downwards.
GTGTTGGGTAGAGAATTGGGTACAACTGAATAATGAGAGATTATTGGCACTTGAAGTCGGAGATCTTAGATATGGAATTCACGCTTATCTGTGGTATGATAAGGTAAAAGAACATAATGATTTCAAAAGACACTATTTGAGGAATGCACTGCTTTTTGTATGGAACAAGGTTAAAGATCTTTTTTATCTGGGTTTGCCTAAATGGGTTTCCTCACAGGAGGCTTTCTTTCAAAGAACAAGAAATAGCAAGATACCTTGGCTGACATACAAAGACTTAATTTTTTGGAGACTTGATAATATTGTCTCAATGAGACAAAAAGAGGCTATTTTTCCAGGAGAACTTAAAATTGACTGGTATTTGTACTTCCAACTCACAGAAAGATTCAAAGTAGATTTAAAACAGAGAGGATTTATTAAAGATTTTAATGATTTAGATAAAATTTTGATGGATGATGGAAAGAAACATTTATCTTTGTATTATAAAATCTTGAAAAAAAGACAATTGGAAGATGAAACAGTAAAACATTCAATGGTGAAATGGTCTCAAGACTTAAAATGTTCGATAGATTTAGAATTATGGGAAAAGTCTTGGAGAGATACTAAGAAATTTACTGTCTGTCAAAATTATAAAGAAAACTATACCAAGATGTTATACAGATGGTATATGACTCCTGTTCTGGTAAAGAAACTGTACAATACTGCAAATAATGTGTGTTGGAAATGCGAAAAACATGAAGGATCCTTTTTTCATCTTTGGTGGGAGTGTAAAATGGCAAAGGAATTTTGGGGCAATATACATAGGCTAATGGGGAATATATTACAGATAGAATTACCAATGGATCCGCGTTTATTTTTGCTTAATATGACTGGTATTACAGGAAATCTAAAGTTAAAAGAAAAAACATCACTGATCCTATATATGGTCACATTAGCGCGTATTATTTACGCACAATTTTGGAAAAAGAAAGAAATACCTAGTGAAGAAGAATGGATAGTCAAGTTGAGGGAAGCAAAAGAAATGGACATTTTGACTGAGATGATGAGGAATAAGGATGTGGAAAAGATCTATAAGAAATGGGAATGTTTGGATGTACATAGTGGATTTATAATGCCATAGATCTGTAAGGCTTGGTGAATTTCAACCGGTGATTGTTAAGGTTTATTTGTCTTATGTTATCTTCAGGATTTATCAACATAATGGTATATATAATTGATTTTGTTTTTTATTACGTTTACTTGAGATGTATAACATTGGTGAACTTCCTTTTGAATATTAGATAAGGAATATGGCCTATGAAATTATATCATCAAAGTATCAGATTATGTGTGGAAGTATCTTAAGCTGAATTAAGACCGTTAAGGTCATATTATACTTGACGCTTGTATATGTTATGTTTGTATGTCTTTTTTTGTTCGTCTGTCTGTAGTGTGATTGTATTGTCGAATTTGTATCTTTGTATGTTGCAATAAAAGTTTAAAAAAAAAAAAATAATTGATGTTTCCTTCCAGGCAGTTATATTTCATATGCATACGCTGTCGTCTGCAGCGAATCTAAATACAAAATGACTTTCTGTCATTTGTTGTGGGTGTTTGCTGCAGTTCCACACATTCCCATAATTATGATTCTCTCTCCCTTCCCCACAAAGCAATAGCACAGAAACTGACCATCTGGTCAACATTTTGAAAATGAAACAGCCAGTGAGCGAATGCAGGTGCCCAGCCTGCTAAGCGTGAGATATATCCATCCAAAGAGGAGGCACAAAAGGGTTGTTCTTGGTTATTTTGAAATAGTCCACCAACATCTGCAGCCTGGTAATCATTTCCTAATCATTAGAAAACACATTTTATGAACCACTGAATTGGTTTAGCCCTCATGGATGTTGAAATTGGCTCTCTCTATATTTACCATCAGGGCAGAGCAGGAGCAGAAGCAGAAGCAGAAGCAGCATTCCTTACAAATGGGGAGAAAACATAAGAAGCCTGTAGAACAGAAGATCTCCTTAAGATCATCCAGTCCAGCTGCTAAGCTGATACTAAGCAAACTGATCTCACTACATGAATCACCAGCATCTTGTATCTGATAAGAGGATTGTAGTGAAAGCACTACACTAGGCAGTCTGTTTGGCCAAAACACACTTTGAGATATTTTGACTTTATATCCTATTGTTTAGTTCCCAAAAGAGTAGGCTCTTTGCATTAATTGTTGAATGAGGTGTCAATGCATGGGTAAATCTCATGGATTCAATGTGTCTATGCTAGTTGGGAGCAGCAATAGGATTCAGGCCTCTATATGTGTGTGTGTGTGGGGGGGGCTTTAAATCACATGGCCAATTCATATCTTCATTCTGTCTATCAGAGACCAGTTAGTGCAATTCCTTTCTGAGCCTGAAGACATCTGTGTGGACTGTGTGTGCATAGCCCATAATGACCCATTAAAAGATGTACCTCTTCATGATACATTTGATTCATTTGGAGCAGGCATCATCAGGGCTTACCTTTTATGATTTGTGGGGTCCTTGGAGTGAGAGGAACATTAAAATATCAATTTTAGTTAGGCTAAAGACATATATAATCCAGCATACTGTTTACACAGTAGCCAACCAGTTGTCTGTGGGAACACCACAAGAAGCACATGAGTGCAACAGTACTTTTTTTGTTTGTTTGCATCTCCCAGCAAATGATAACCGAGACAACCTGTTGTATATCCTCTGTGACTGATTGTCATTGATCTTCCATGAAGTCATCCAGTCCACTTTTAAAACTGTCTATGTTGGCAGCTGTCAATACATTTCATGGTAGTATTTCTACGGTTTAATGATGCATTCTCTGAAAAAGTACTGCTTTTTAAAATCTGTTTTGTATCTTCCATCACTCAAGTTTAGCAGACAGTTATGGTTCCAGTAAGAGAAAATCTTCTCCCTACTCATTTTCTGTCCTGTTAACTGCCAACAAGTCAACTTCAATCTATGATGACTCCATAATGAGAGACTTCCACACTCTCATCAACAATCCTGTTCAGGTCTTGCAAACTCAGGGCTGAAGCATTTTTATATAGGCTATCCATCTGTAATGCAGTCTTCCTCTTTCCTACTGCTTTCTACCTTGCAAACTAGTGAGTCATGTCTTCTCATGGTATGTCCAAAGTACAGCAATGTCAGATTAGTCATCTTGGCTACTAGGGAGAGTTCAAACTTGATTTGCTCTAGGATCCATTTATTTGACTTGTTGTCAGTTTATGGTATCCCTAGAACTCTCCTCCAGCACCATATTTCAAATCTCTTCCTGACAGCTTTCTTCACTGTCCACTGTTCATAAACATATATAATAATTGGTAATACATTGCCATGAATAATCCTGTCTTTGGTATTTAATGATATATCTTTACACTTCATGATCTTGTTTAATTCCTTCATAGCTGCTGTTCCAGGTCTTAGTCTTCTTTTGGTTTCTTAACTGCAAGGTATTGGAAATCTTTGATTATCTCAATGTCTTCATTGTCTGCTTTAACGTTACATAAGAGTCTGATCTAGCTTTCCTTCTTATATGTTCATTATCAAGGTTAGATAGATAGGGTGATAAAATGCCCCCTTACCAATTGGAAACCATTCTGATTCTCACTATTCTGTTCTAACAGTGGTCTCTTGTCCTGAGTACAAATTACTCTCTTTCCTTTCCAGAAGCCAATTTGGAGCAAAAAGGCATTCCCTACCTTTTCCATGTGATCATTGTATTTGGTTAGCTATGGTGACACTGCTGTTATCTCTCATAGATACTCCACAAGTGTCACATACATAGAGACCACCACTGCTGCTGCCCAGTAGCTTTTGGACACATTAATGTTACCAGAAACATAACACAATCCCACCACTATAAAAAGGTAATGCTATGATAAAGTGAAACTATAAACCTCAGTTATTTTTCCTCTTATCTTTTTTTCTAACCAAAAACAGCCACAAACATTGCAACTTTACTTCATAGGCGAGTTGATCCTTCCCTTTTCTACCCCTTTTCCAGCTCTACAGTGTTTCTTTTCAGTTCATGATCAGATCTGTATCCAATATTTTGAGTGTGGTTGCATCATAGCTTTGAATATAGGTAGCAGGATATCAACATCTGGTTGACATCTAGGGGAAAGGAGATGCTAGATTAATTGGATCTTCAATCAGTTCCAGCAGAGCTTTTCTTAGGTTCTTACATTCTAGGTTCTTATTTTTTAAGGTCTTCTTAGGTTTCTTAGGTTCTTCCTGAAATCTTGGAATGAACTGTTCTTCTATTGGCATTTGTGTAATGCTTCTCAATCTTGAACGTCATCTATCTCTGTGTGCACATGTACTTGTGTGTGTGTGTGTGTTTGAAATTAGCTTGCCTTTATCTTTTTAGAGCAACATTATTGGTTCTATTTAAAAATATTGTTTTATTCACTTTCCATCTCACAGAACACTTGAATTGTGTGAGAATGCCTCTTGCATAATTATAGCTTGATGGCACTACAGGATGACTTTTTCCCCCTGGGTCTTCCACTTTTCACTTTCCTGTTCTGTATTGCTTTCTACATTCAAAGCAATCAGACCTCAGCAGGTACACAACATTAGCACAAAGGGATACAGCGCTAAATTGTAAATAAGAAAACACTGTTGATGCAGAGTTGGGGCTTCCTCTTCTTTTAGCTTAAGCTATGGATGCCAAAACACCACAGTAAGAAAATTGGTGAAAGAATAGGGGGGAAAAGATGTACAAAAAGTATTCCATTTCCCTCCTTTTCTTTTTAAATTGTATGTTCATGCTTATACTGCATTTCCATGTCTTTTTCCCCCCATCACACTTCGTGACATTTTAGATCAGGGATGGATAACTATGGCCTGTTACAGACTGCCAAAATAAAGCTGCTTTGGGTCTCTTTGGAAGTATGCTATTTAAATGATGCATGGGTCCTACGTGTCCGGAGGTCGCGCCAAAGCCACACTCCATTCCTAAGCACCGGAGTGCAGCTTTGGTGCAGCTTCCGGATTCTTAGGATGCATGCATCATTTAAACAGCATACCTCCAAAGAGACCCAAAGCAGCTTTATTTTGGCAGTCTGTAACAGGCCATTATGAGAGGCTAGCACATTATGCTCCTAGGTGACTTTGGAGACTGTACCCTCATACCTTCAGTATAACACCCAAAATCTAGCATGAAATCCAGTTGATACACACTCCATTGCCATCTCTAGCTCAGAAGATATTATGGTTGGGATACAGAGGGGAGAACATCCATTGACTTTCCAAACCATACAATGTTCTTTGCATGCAGAGGGGGAGTTTGCTTACTTTTGTAAAATATGCTGTTTTTGATGAAATAAAGCTAGCTTTTGATGGTTTAACTCAGTGTATAAAGAACCAACACTTTTCAAGTTTCCCATTAGCAGAATTGATAGTGCTGATCATCTGTATAGGCAGGGATAAAATCAAGCCCCTATTAAACTTTCCTAGCATAGAGGAGATCACCTACTATATTTTTAGTGTGTGTGTGTGTGTGTGTGTGTGTGGAGGGGGGGTTATTCTATTAGATGATTAATAGCCATCTTTCTGGATCAGTTTGGGGAGCAAATGTGAAAGCACAAAGTTCAAATCATCGTTTCGGCACAGAACTCAGTGACTGGTCTTAGACTAATCCGTTTCATACTGAGCTCATCCTGACCTCAGATGCTTTGCAGTGCCAATGAAATTATGAGAATCTGCTTAGAGCTTTTTGAGAATGGGAAAAGGAACAAATCTCTTTCTCTTTCTTTTAATTCCCCAAACCATTAATAATTTGTGTTATATTTAGATCCCAAAAACCGAAAACAGCAGAATTTGGGACATTATACAATTCTACAATCATACAATGATACAATGATATAGACCTCAAGGGCCATCAAGTCTTGGGACAGAATGTGAAGGCATGTGCACATCATCAAAAAAGGCACATACACATGCCTAAATTTCAACTATGAATGCCCATATCACTAACAGGATGCTAAGTTTATTCTCAAGGGAAGCAATGTGAAGTTTTGGCAATCGTCTTCCCGCTGTGAGACAGCCATTGAAAGCCATGCAGTTTTCAAAGCCTCTTCACCATCTGCGGACTTATTCTGTGCAAAATCTGCTTGTTGTAGTTGTTTTGGTATTGCATTGAAAACAACACTTAATATTTTTAAATATTATTTCCATTTCTACTCAAAAGTAAGCCTCAATAGGGAACAAGGCCCTAAAGGTGAGTATATAATATGAGCTTGGGTTATGACCAGAATAAATAAATGCATGAGACTTTACTTTGTACTTGTAAAAAAAGAATGTCTCCTTGCCTTTTATTTTTCAGCAGCAAACCTGTTGTAACTATTTACACATCATTCCTATATATGTCTATTCAGAAATAAATCCCAATGCATTCAGAGACAATTGTTGCCAGGTAAATTGTAAAGGATGGCAGACTGAGCAAATAAAAAGAAATCCTCCTAAATTTATTTTCCACCCACTTTCTTCTGATACTCGCTATGGCCTTTTCCAAATAACAGCACATTTAGTGGTAAATAAAGTGGGTATGTGATCCTAAATGAAATTGTGAAAAATGGGGGATCGGCATTACATTGTGACTTTTTCCATACCTTTTATTTTAGCGAGCAGAAGGTGGTTGAACAAAAAATTCCAGGTTGAAACCACACCATTTAAATAAGTGACAGAAAATATAGTTTTAATAATAATAATAATTTGAACTTCACACAATGGCTTTCATCAAAGGAAGGAAAATATCCTGTTCAAATGTTACACGTTCTCCAAAGTCAGGGCAATTTCATTGCGGTAACTGCTTGCATGACTTTCTCCTTTGCCACTTTGGAATAGAATAGAGATTATTATAATTTGTACTTGTCAACGTTTATTGCAATAACATTTTGCATTGATAGAAGGGTACATTTTTTGGTTGTTATTTATCCTCTTCTGAATACAGAAGTATTTCTGTGTCCAGCGGAGATAGAGTCAGGGCTAGATTAGCCTCGTAAACACTTCTGCAGAGTAGTACATATGCTAGAATAACTTCACAGCCACATAATGTTAATCTCAAGGCTTCACAAGATTACTTACAAATAGTCTATGTGGCTCAGAAGGACTTTAGACCCATCCCATTTTTTAGTATTAATACGCTGTGCCAATGTTTTATAATATTAGACTATGCCAATGCTGCTATGAGGGATGGGACTGTGGGCATTCTCCCCTCCTACTTGGAGAAATAGAGGATATACATCTCCGTTGGAGTAGAAAGTATATATATTTGTGCTGCGGCAGTACATCTGATGTTATACATTTCATTTTTTTGCTTTATTTTAGTGCTGGCCATGTGCCGTAATAAATTCATTCATTCAGTATGAATATGCTGCAGTGGCAACAACAAGAAATTTGTAGCATCTCAAAGATGTGTGCAGATTCCAGCCATTTGAGCTTGTCACTGTCATGCTTCTCCAATTGAATGATGGTCACCTATGGAGGCCTCACATCTTACACTTTCCTCTGTAACATTGCCGTTCAAGTTCCCAAACCATTGCAACTCAACCACCCTTGGTCTCTCATGCAAAAGTGCTTCCCCTAGTAATTCCTGGGCACATATTCTTTTCTGTGTTTGCTGTTAAAGTGTTCATACCACACATATCTTCTCTTGTTTGTTTCTACATGTCCAAACAATATTAAAGGGAAAGAGAAAGGGGCTAGATAGACTTCTGCACAGAGGAACATCTATTCCTTTTTTTAATGGCTTGATATGTATTGAATATGATATGGCACATACTTTGCTCTGAGACCTCCATACATGTGTGGGAGAGTTGCTAACACACTTGTCTAGGTGTGAGAGAGGAACTGTTGTGAACAGTGAGGCTTCTGCACCTTACCTTTCCTCTGCAAATATAGGGTCCTGGATCATTCCTGTGTATTTGGTTTATTTTAGTGAGGTTACCTGGAGATTGAATCCTGGCATACCCCAACCCATATGATTTACTCACAAGACCACAAGGTTCTTCATAACCAAATCAACAAGTTTATTTAATAAAATGCAGTGTTTGTTTTTGAGTTTTCTATATGCTCTGGTTTACTAGTTTGAGGAATGGAAATTCCCTTTCCTCCTTGCCTTTATTCAGGTGGGTGTAGAAATTCATAGCGGATGCATGTGGAAAGCAGAATGATAGACATGCAAAGTCTTTGCAATTTCATGGAATGTTTCAAAATGCTAATTGAGGGAAATGGGCTTAAAAAGCATGCTATTGAGAAACAGCATAAACCACACTTGTTGCCAGCTTTGCTTTTCCCAAGTGTAAAGGAGGAATGGGGGACATAATACATCTATTCTGAATTGAAGCAGCATGCATGCATCTCCTGCCACCTCTCTTAGGCACAAATGTATCAACACATATGTGCACAAATATTTATACAGACACACACACATGTCACCTGGTCACAGTATGGTGAGAGGTATTTTGATCACAGCTTGGGATGTTAGGCTTGCAAATTAATTTGATAATGTTAAACGTTAGAAATTGGAAAGCTAATTCACTACCACTTATGCTAACCAATGAAATTGTTTAATTGGTCAGGTTAGCATTAAATAGCTTGTATTATTTAACTTTTAGCACTGGATCACACCAAGGGATTTATAAAGAATGGCATGGTGGCTGTCAGTCTTGATCTTAGTGGAGCCCATTTTGCTATTGGTTCTTTCCAAAGAGCTCTTGTATTGGTTTTAGAGTTGCCTCCCTCCATCCTGGTGTTAATCTCCACATGAACAGCAAAGTCCATAATAGGATTGTTGCCTGGGAATGGTGGAAGTCTAAGGGTTCATATACAATGTAGAAATAAAGAAGTTTGATATCACTTTAAGTAATGTAGCTCCATCCTATGATGTCCTGGAATTTCTTGTTTTACAATGTCTTTAGCCTTTTCTGCCAAAGAATGGTGGCACCTCACAAAACTTGTCTACTTTGTCTGCAATGGAATTTAGCCCTATTTCTATCCTTTGGTTCTGGGTGGACCTTTGAAGCCAATAGTTTTGGGAAGGCTGGCTTGGAAAATGGTCTGTGCCATGAGGACTCACATAGATGAGAAGGGGCATGTCTATGTGGGCCAATTACATGTGTTCTCCTACCTTCACTGCAATGTGTCTACATAATGCAGAGTGGGCTGTCTTCCCAAGGGAAGACCAGTTATACATTAAATGCTCCCTATCCCTGCCTAAACTGGATTAAGAAAACTCACACGTTGCTCCAGATTTTGCAGAGATAACCGGGGGGGGGGGGGGGCGTTCCAGGGCAACTCCAGAGTCAGAATACTTCAGGAGCAGCCTCAAGTTTTCTGGCTAGTGTAGCTGTGGCCAAGGTGTAGACCTTCAGATAGTACTACACTGCAACTTCCTAACCAACATATCCAATATCTTGGGATGTTTGATGGAAATTATGATCGAACAACATTTGGTGGGACCCATGTATCCCTGTCCTGTTTTAGATTACTGAAATCCAGAGATTTTCATGTAGTGAACTGTGATGAGCATCACAATTCTTTTGAAGATTAACTATGCCCCCTGTTGGCATAGTGAACATAGTTCTTCAGTGAACCATAAAAAGGTACTTGGCCAAATGGAGAATTGGTAAGATAAGGATGGCATGGCACACAAACATTTAGTATGTGTGAGAGAGTTTACTAACTCACTAATCCCATACCATGTTTGTGGCTCAAAGCAACATTGGAACAACATAACTGACTGCATGAAATAGTCTCTTGGTAACATATCACTAGACTTATCGATCCATTTTGAAAAGACAGCTTTTGATTATGTCATAAAAATATGAAATCTCACACATTAGTCTTTGGGACTTTTTTGTTCCTCTAGTAATGTACTTTATTAATATTAACTGCTAGTGGAGAGTGACAAAAATGTGATCAACCTCAAACTTTTAATGTATTCCAATTAGCAGATGGATGTGACATTATTATGTCGAAGTCAATCACGCTCCCAAGTGCTTTGCTGCTTTTAAAGAACACTTTGGCTTTGCGGAGCTGAGAAAATAGTGTAAAGCTTTCATTAAATGGGAAGGGGGGACCATGTAAAGATGATTAATTATTTCAATCACATTCCACTTTGCTTCATTTTTTGGCAAAGCATATTTAAATATTACTCATCCACATACAGATCTGAAGCCAGAGTGGAATTTCTGACTGGATTTGTGTCTTCATTCATTTATTGATATAATATGCTATATTAATAAAATTTTCTTGCTAGCAAATATAAGGGAAACAGTTCTTGATGCATATACAACCTCTTTTAGTGACACAGGATTGTAAACCAAAAAGAGAAACATGTGAATACTTGGAGTCTGATTGCAAAAACTGTATTATATTTACATTTCGATGTTAAGGCAGCTATGAAGAAATCTGAAATTAATTGACTTATGATTTTTCTCCAGGTTCTGATACAGTGGTACCCCGGGATACGAAAGCACCGCCTTACGAAATTTCCGGGATACGAAAAAATCCCATAGGAAAAAACTGTTCTGGGTTACGTTTTTTTTTTCGGCTTACGAAAAAAATTTTTGGTGCTTTTCGGCGCTTTTTCGCACGAAACGCGGCTTTCCAGCGCTAGCGCCTATGGCTTTTTCGGGTTACGAAAAAAATCGGGTTACGAACGCCGCGGCAGAACGAATTAATTTCGTAACCCGAGGCACCACTGTATTTGATTTTGTTGTTTAACAAGCTCCGTTCTCCTGAAATTATTGCTACATGCACAATTAAAAAATGAAATAAGTTTATGCATTACTTTTGCACCTGTGTTGTCAGTATGCATTAAGATTAGATAGCCAATGCCTGTAGCTGTTTTTTGCTACATGTTTAGAAGTTGATTACTTTTACTTCTTCACTCTAAAATGAAATTCAGATTGCTATAATAATTGACTGGAATGTTTTCATTTCAGCTTGTTTTTGTAAATGGGAATATAAGTTACTGAACTTAATAAAATACGTTGACTCTCAGAGATGCAAACCAAGCTGATAAATTCCTGGAATAAAATATGAACTCTGAAGGACTGAATAGGATGCTGAATTCTTATCCAATTTGAGCTTTATTTTAAGCCAAAGAATAATAATTCCACCCACCTTCTTATCCTTTCCTATCCACATTTTTACTTTGAGATAGAAATGGAGGAAAATAGAGGTTTAGCACACCTGCTTTCTATGTGTTCCATATTGGCGTCATCGTCATCATCATCATCATCATCATCATCATCATCATTTTTCCCAGTCTGGGACTCAAAGATGCTTGCAAAAGTTAAAACAGATTCAGTTTAAAAACAAAACAAAACAAAAATAAACAAATAAAAACAAACGAACAATTACACCATGCAAAAGATATAACAAACTATCCATACAATTAAAAGCAGATAAAACATCAGCTGGACTCCTTTATTATGGTGTACATTATGTAACCTGACATGCACTGAACTACATAGGAGAGGTGATTAGAAACTGTTAATTGTGAAAATGTATAATGGGAGAACAGCGAGTGTGTCCCAATGTGCATTGGGCTTTACAAATATGCATCAGTCACTCAGCTGGATCTCTTATGGAGTAATGTAATAGGAACCCTTTACTGAATATGGGTGTTATAGAAATGCTCTTTCAAACAGACTAAAGGTCGTCTATGGAGATGTAAGTCTCCAACAGGATTCTGGCCAATATTTTTTGTTTCGTTTAAAAAAGAACAATAAATAACATAGTATATGGAAGGCTCTCCTAAATGATCAGCCCCCAAGGCTTGCCAGAAGAAAAGGCTCTTCACTTGCCAGTGAAAGCATGGCACCAGTCTAACATTTCTAGGAAGGGAGTTACAGAACCAGGGAGCAGCCACTGAGAAGGCCTTCCACCATGTACCCACTAGATTTACTTGTGAGGGTAGTGAGGGAATTGTCTCCCTAGAAGATCTGAAGACATGGGCAGTGTGTTCCATCAGATAACTTGGACCTGAGCCATATAGAGCTTTTTAGGTCGACATTTAGGTCAACCTAGAAAGAGGCTGTACCCAGAAAGAGGCTGTTAGCTAGTGAAGCTGTTCCACAAAAGAGTTGTGTTCCCTCTAACCATCTCTAGTTACGTCTGGCTGCAGCTTTTTGAACCAGTGGAAGTTTCTGAACTCTCTTCATAGGCAGGCCCAAATAGACCATACTATGGTAATCCAGATGGGATGTAGCTAAGGCATGTTCCATCCTGGCCAGATCCAAGTCCAGATCCAGAATACCTGTTCCTTGAGACAGCGCCAGGAATGGTTGCAAGGAACTTTCGACTTGATGGTCGGTGAGCTCATTGTTGGTTGTGCAGTGTGTGAACTCAAGGACCTGGTGTGTATTGAACAACTGTGTTAATTGCAATACCTGCTATTGTAGGCTGTATTTTTGTGGAAAGAACTGGGAAAACTATCTTTGAATATTCCTTGTTTGAGAAAATTCTATGAAATTCTTGGGAAAGCCATAAGTCAACTGGTGACTTAAAGGCACATTCACACACAAAACAGTGTATAAGATCTTGGCTTAAATGCTCTTGCTACAATTCTGTGCCCTTCACGTTGTCTCTGATGATGTACTTCTTCCTTCTCTGTTACCAGCCCTTCCTTCTTCTTTTTATTCCTTTTCCCTTTCTCTCCTTGCATCATACTACCACCCTTATTAATGAACTGTGAAAGCTGACATTTCCAATAAGGAACAATTAAATCTGAAACCAAATGTAATGAACTCATTCATTTACAAAATAATAGCTAACCCGTATGAGACCAGTGAGAAATGATTGCTAGGAATGGGGGGGGGGGGGGGGAGGAAAAGACGGAGTAAATTAAGTCTGACTGCATTAATATGTTTTAAATACTTTTATTGCCCAGAAAATTAAACAGGAAGCATCCTATTAGCTATCTTGAACAGAGGGCAGTAATGTGTGTACAGAGAATAGCAAATATTGCTAACCACTGATTCTCTTTTAGAGAGTCTGACAGAGCATGGTACTCAAATATGTAACTAATTTCCAAGAAAGAACTTGGCCCATTAATCGTGATGGAATTCAAGTGAAGCACAGAATGCCATCAGTATGCCAAATCTGGAATCAGCCACTGTCCCATCAGCTCTAAATATATAAATCTTGACTGATGCTAACTCAAACACACATCTCTCACTCATATTCTAACAAACTCTAATCCTGACTCTAAAGGGGGGACACAGATTGGAGCTCCATGCCACCCGTCTTTGCCCCTCATCGGTGCTGCACCAACTGCACACGCAGCACCAATGCACTCCCTAAAAATAAGCCTCCTAGAGCGTCTTCTTTTTAAGAGCACCGTTTGGGTGTGCGGACACCTGTGCATCATCGCCGCGTATCTCGTGTGGGTGGGGTCACAGCAAGATGGCTTATAGGTGCCGCTAGTAGAGCTGGGCACGTATGGATGCCCAGCCCTCTGGAGCCCTAAAATTGACCCCAGGACGGTGCTTTGCACCAGTCTGTACAGGGCCTAACTCTTTTTTGTCTCTAGCCCTAACTCTCCTGACCACCCAAACTCCTAAACACCACTAGTTCACTCTCATCCACCTTTTCAAAATCCCCTAAAATGTTCCACCAGCCCCGTCTCACTCTCAGTATTACACTCTCTCTCTTCCTCCCAACAGATACTTACCTTAAAACATATACTATATATTACATGCATTACCATGTTGTTGTTGTTGTTGTTGTTGTGCCTTCAGTCATTTCTAACTTATGGTCATTTCTGACTTATGGTGACCCTAAGATGAGGTTTGCCATTGCCTTCCCCTGAGGCTAGGAGTGTGTGATCTGCCGAAGATCACCCAGTTGGTTTCATGGCTGAGATGGGAATTGAACTCTCGTCTACAGAGTTGTAGCCCAACACTCAAACCATGCTGGCTCTCTCACATTATTATATTTTATCTAATAAATGAAGCCTTTCCTCCTGAAAGGTTCATACCACAACAGAGTTCATGTTTAACTTATCTATTTTGGTTACTGCATGTTAAATTATGGGGTGACTTTTGTACTTTGGTAACATTATACTTTTCATCTTAAATGCTTTAAACGCTATTTAAAACTTTTTGTTGTGGCCTTTGGCTAGCACAATAAACATACTGATGATGGCGATTTGTAATACGGTAAATATTTGCTGGTTTTATTTTCTATAACTGTATCTGACTGTTTACATTCATGAACTAAAAGGGGAGAACTCCATACTGAAGCCACAATACTTCGTAACAGAAAGTATGAAATCCTGTAAGAAGGATGCATTGCTTAAAAAACTCTGTTAAAATCCATTAATACTAATATAACTAGATAAGATACATTTGACAATGATAAATTTTACAAAACCTACATTACTTTATTTTAATATTCCTTTCAATCCATAAAAAGAACAGCAGCGAATCTCCGGTCCATTCTGGTTTTAAATATCTGGAGAAATTATCTCCCATAATATAAATCAGTTTATACAATGAAATTAAATTGGACAGATGGGTCAAATGCAAGTTGAATTTATGCAGAAAAAATATTTCCCCATATTGGATAATATTGCTACTGTTAAAGTTTCCAAACAATACCAATAACAAAAGACACAACAAGATTTAGTGAGTGGCATAAAATGCTAGACAATTTTATTATGGTTGGGAAAAGATACAAGAAAATAATCCAAACAAAAATCCATCAGTGATGCCTTTATTGGCCAACCAAAATGCACAATATACTTATTGCAAGCTTTCAAAGCTATGGGCTTCTTTATCAGGCAAGATGCCCCCTGAAATCATATCCTAATTCCCATCTCAAATCATCACACTCGCCTCTGTTTAAAGCTTGCCAACTTGTGATCATGTTGCTGTGCATGCGTGTGTTTCGTCGCCTGGGAACCCCAGTGATATGACACAGAGAATCAGACTCCAGGGCATTCAGTTCACATTTCTTCTCCTTTCTAAAAGGAAGGACACCCAGAACATTTTCCTGTCTAGTACTTGCCTGATCTTATTATCAGAGAAGGGTCTGAATGCTTCACATCTCTAGGGCTCCAGTTTATTTTACACACATGTGCACGCACACACCATAACCTCTGGCAAAGTAAATTCATGTAAATGCCACCGTTATGCTCATGTCCTGTAGTAATCTCAGCAGAGCTGATTCGGGGTGTGCTTTTCTTTTTGCATGCTGATACCTCCAATTGCTTGGATGGTGCCAGTAAATCCCTTGCCTGGTAGAAATTGAAACTGAAAGAGGTGTGTGTGTGTGTGTGTGTGTGTGTGTGTGTGTGTGTGAGAGAGAGAGAGAGAGAGAGAGAGAGAGAGAGAGATGGGGAGAAGGGAAAGCTTCCAGGGCTGAGCAGAGATTTGAACCCTAGTCTCCTGGAGTTCTAGTCCAACACTGAAATAACTATATCATGCCAGCTCTGTTTGGGCTACTATATTCCCTGCTAGGTTTGTACAGAATCAAAAGCAAAATTTGGCTAGGGACATCACACTCTGCGGCTTTCTAGAATGAATAATAACCAACCCTAATTATTTCTGTAGCATTTAATTTCTGCGCACATAGCTCCACGGACATTACACAGCATGTTGGCTGCAAAAATATCCACTTGCTCCATGCATCCCACAGGTCATGGTACCAACCCAGCATAGCACAAGTAATTAGTGAATCACTCATTTTAATGAGTGCATGATAGCTTGAAATGGCTTTGCTTCATTTATCCTCGCCTCCTTATGTTATGGTTCATTCCTAGATATTTTTAACATTCATTACGTAACTCCCTTATTCTCCAAATATTAATTGGCTCTTGTTTTAAGCTCTCTTTTTTTATTAAATAGCTCAAATGGTTCTTAAACTGTATGCAAACATGATTTTTCACATTGTGTGTTCCATTGACACCTTTAATAGTGCTAAATAAATTCAGTGTTAGATGTAGATTTGACTCAATGTATCAATGGAATTTAGATAAGTGTTGAAAGAAGAGTTCATAATTTGGAAATGACTTGAAGGCACATAACAACAACAAATACCAAGATCCCCTTAATTCAGTGGGTCTTTCCTATTAGAGAGTCACAACTGGATTTAGATTAGGGGTGGGAAGCATCCTGTCCTCCAGGTATTTGTAGGTAACAGCTATCAGCTTTCCTCACTATGCTATGCTATGCTATGCTGACTAGGGCTGAAAAAACATGTAATCCAACAATATCAAAAGGACTATGTGTTTTCAACTCTGATTTAACACAGAAGCCTACTCTCCCAAATGGTAGGAATGTTTGTTGCTTTTCTCAGTCTGCACCAGGAGTGGACTAATCCAGATGTGAAATATTACCTGACACCTGCATTAAAAACATATTCCATACGTGACTCAGAAAATGTTCTAATACTAGGATGGTTTTAACATTTGTAATTCAAAATGAAATTTTGGTTTGATGTTTTATATTGACTGCAGTGACCCAAGTATACTTCAGTGACTCACACATGTGTGTTATCTGACATATCACCTCTTGTTTGCACCTTTGCTGTGTTTCGTATTGACTACAGTCACCCCCTATATATATTTAGCCAAAGTATCACCTCTTCCCACTTTGAATATTAAACTGAAGCAATAAATTAACAGGGCCGGTCATGAGCATGAATAAATGCTCAGCTGCACACCACCCTACACTGTTATAGTGCTGTATTCTACTTTAACTGTCATGGCAACATCCTATATAATCCTGGGATTTTCAGTTTAGGGAGGGGAATTTAGAAAACTATGCAGTTTTCAAAGAGGTCTTGAATGGGAAGAAAGTTTCCAGAAGTGGGGGAAGGCAAGACAAGCTAAGATCATGAAGGTTATAGCCTTCCACGATCCTCTTTCAGCTCCATCCACCCATTGCATGACATTAGAAGGGAGCTGACTAAGGATTAGAGAGGCTATTCCCTTCTACAATGGCCTTTGGCTTCCATGACCTTTGGCTTACGGGTAGCGAGTGGAAGTCCAGTGTGTAGGATTCATGATGATCCAGATGTCATTGTTATTCACCCTCCTTGCTGTGTCGCCCCATCTTCTCTACCACCTTGAAGGGATAGAATATATTGTAATAGAAGATATGTGACTCCATGTTGGGGCAGCAGGAATAGTCCTAGTCTCTATTTGAGGACTGGGGAAATAAAATGAGAAAGGGCTTTTAGGAGGCTCTTCCTTACTAGCATTTTGAGAGATTCCAAAAACCACTTTCTCATTTTCTTGAGTCTTTGAATACTCTTTCCATCCCTAATGACTGAACTATATGCAAGTGTTGAGCTTTTTCCAGTGAAGCATTTGTACACAATCATTACGAAAGCATCCTCAGATATGGGAAGACCAAAAGCCGATGATATTGGTTCATTAGGAGTTATTCATGGTTTATCTGTAGTTTCTAAAAAGGTTTCTGTGCATGTTTACTACAGCTTTCTGTCCCTTTATCTCATGCACGTCCTCTGTGTTGCTTTGTGCATTGCTAAAACCTTGATCAAAGAAGTAGTTACATGGGGTTATACACATGATTGCATCGAGATCCTTTTTGTCTGGTGTTTCACCTATCATCATGTGAACCTGAACACATCCATAAGACACCACAAGAATTTGGTGTAATTCATTGTGCAGTGGTATCAACATTGCTTTTTTGCAGTGTTTTATCAGTATAGGCATGCACATCAGTAAGACAGAGCAAGTGAGAACATGAAATCAACATGATTGTGATGTGATTCTAACATCATTTTAGAATTTATTTATTATTTACCCATGATATTTAAAGGTAGCGGAGGATGCATGACAGGGAAAAACCAACATCATAACAATAATGGTACAGAAATGAGAGGGAAAACACACATCTCTGTAAACAGGTTATCAGTGGTGAAGTGTGCTGATGCCTGTGGAGCTTAATAACAACTTTGCTGCCTTGGAAGTGAAGATCATATATTTATTTGGGAAAATAATCAGACAGTTAATTATCTCACTTGACTTTAATCCTTGTCTTCCTTGCATTCTTGGGGAGATTGGCTTGTACATCTCATAAAACTACTCTGCCAGTTACTCGAAAGGTCAAAAGACTCTTGTATTGTGGTTTGTAATTACAGGTAACATATTGAATAAAATCATTCCAGCATCATTTTAACTCATTGCTCCCATGTTGCTATTAGCCTGATTATTTCTACTGTACTTTGTGATTGCAAATAGCTCCGAGGGATGATCCTGAACTTTTCCTCAATTTTCTTTCCGGATTGTGGAGTTCTCGTCTTATGCTAAATTGGCACCTAAGGAGCATGAAAGAATCCTCCTTTGTTCCAGGTCTGTCTGTTTTTAATTTCCCAATTTTGTATAGTGTTGTAAATCATACAGGTTTGCCAAGGTTTCCATATGCTTACTCCCTCTTCCTTTGCTATATGCAGAAAGACATTAATAAAGAAAGGGTGTGCCACATTGCAGAAATAAGGCAGTTTGACACCATTTTTACTGCCATGACTCTTTGCTATGAATTTGTGTGATTTCTAGTTTTGTGGGATATTTAATAATAATAATAATAATAATAATAAAAATCTTTATTTCTATACCGCTTCCCCAGTAAGATCAAAGCGGTTCACAGATTCAAGGGAAAAGTATACATCACATCATATAAAAATGCAATTACAATCACAAATACATTCCATAAAACATCATATTAAAAAACAATTTAAAATATCACAATCACAGATTAAACATTTTGAGGTACACATCAATTAGGGGATAACTTTCTCTATAAAAATCAGGAGGGTATGCTAGGCGGAAAAGATAGGTTTTCAATGCCTTCTTAAAAGCATCCAGAGAGGAACTGAGTCGAATCTCTCCAGGGAGTTTATTTAGCCTTCTTTATCAGACTGCTGTGATTCCCCATCAAAGTACAAATTCCAGAATTCCATAGCCCCTCAATTTTACCCTTCACTTGTCTATCAAAATCCTCTGTCTATCAAAAAGTTATACCAAATCCCATCATTTTATCCCTCAGACCTGCCCTTGGCTTATTCATGAGGTCAATTTATACACAAGTATATACAGTATAGGCACCAGTTTTTATATGCATTGTTTTTTTGAATGCAGCAGGGTTTCTCAAACAATGTCTATATATCAGCTCTAACTTTATATTTAACATATTTTGTGGAAATGCAGCTTCTGAATGACCTTTACATTGCCCACTTGTAACCTGAAGTTGTACTATCCACTGTATATTGGATGGATCATTTGTTGGTGCAGCTCTAATGTTATTTCCTACTGATATCTCCTTCTTGCTTTCTCTTATTGATTCCTCACAGGCTAGGAATGGTGCATGTCTTCTTCTTTATTATAAATATAAGAAAAAACAGTGTACTCCAACTCACTGTGTATGGTACAGATGGAGCAAAATCACTTATACATGGAGCAATATGCTGCACTGAAAGACTTGCATACCAATAACTAACCTTGAACATTGATGCAAACTACTATCCAAACAGTAAAAAAATTATTTGGATTCATCTAGCTTCCAGAGAAGTCATTAACTGGTGCACACTGAAGAAAAAAAATGAAATGCTTTTGATAATTCGTGTTCTGTTCAGAAGGAAAAATGATTTTTAAATGTATTAAATTGCCAACCGCAGATGCTAGTTACCTTTGAACCTTTAGCCTCCGCGTTCCCGTTTGAATGAACAGGTGTTTATTAGTTCCACTAACCTCCCCCTTTACTAAATTGGTGGTAATGTGAGCACATCAGGGAACAAATGTGTTCTGCTTCAATTCCCACATAGGTTATTTTTAAATATAAGTTTGGAATGAGGGATCCAAGAATATCTGCACAGCAGCACATTCTCAGCTAAATTCTGCCTGAAAACTGCATTGAAGTCAGGGCAAGCATTTTAAAAAAGAATTTTAAAAATGAAGATAACATGGGTTTTATCAGGCCCAGAATCAGCACCTGACATCTTTAGGAAGCTGCCCATTTTACACTATATTCTCCAACTGTCCCAATTTGGCAGGAACAATCCCAATTAATCCATTGTCACCTCACTTTTTCAGATGTTTTTAAGATGCCCTGGGTTCTTTCTCTTCCACACATTTCCCCCTTTTGTCTTTAGTTTACTTCGGTTGCTGCAAACTGTGTTCAAGGTGCAAACCTAGCTGTGCCATTTTGTGGTCCCTGTTTCAAATTGTCATCGAATAAAGTGTATGTAAACCAGACAAGTGTGTTTCAACTTGAGCTAGAGCCAAGAGAATAATTCTCATAATAACAACAACAATACTTAACTAAGTACCTGATCCGTAGTCTTGGTCAATACCACTTAACTAGTTTCTCCTGCACCAACTTCACCCTATCCTACCTTACTGGGCATCAACTACTAAATGAAGGGGGTCTGTTTTTCTGTGGATTGGGGCACAGCGTACTGATGTTTACCCACACATACATACACACACTGCCTTGTGAGCAACTCTAATGCAACAGTCTTCTCACACTGCAGATTGCAGATGGAGGTAAGTGGGTGGAAATGCCAGTCTGCTATGCCCCAGTTAACAGAACAGATCTCCATTGCTCTCTATTGACTGATGCCTGGTAAATCAGGATTGGAGACTTTTATGATCCCTATGTATTCTTACAATATAGGATATGTGAGAACTGTGAATACAAATCAGTTATGAATGCATAACTCTAGTTTATATATTTGTAACTGTGATTGTGAATCCCAGCGTATCTCTGAGTGGTGAATTAGGCAGGTTTATTCTGACAACGGATGAGTGTAAAGGATTCTGGCATCAGCCACAGATCTGTTATCCTTCCAAAATTATTGCATTTGACAAAGTCTGAAAGGTGACCCCTGCACCATAGAATAAGGCAAGTGTAAAAGCAACACTTGCCTTTCAACATCCCAACTGAGTGCAGCCTGTCCATTCTGAAAAATTGCCCAATCTATCTATATCAAGGCACACGACCAATTTGCTAACACTGCAAACACAAAACTATTGTCAAAGATAAACAAAGCTTGGATCCGATAGTCTGCGTGTGCTGCACCAATTATCCTCTAAGAAAATGTAACTGTACAGCCAGCTTATTACAGGTGCTTGTATACTCTGACAGTGACAAAGTAAAGGGCCTGCATTTGAAATGTTCACATTTATAACTGTTTGCTTACTGAGAAGAGGAAGGGAAAGAAACATCCTGCATAACAAGCTGCTTTGTCATCCAAAGACAGGAAGCGCCCAGGCCTTGTATATCCTTTTGTATTAAAGTAAAAACAACAGTAAAAATGATACAAGTGTGAAGAGATTGAATTTTAATAGCTGGCATGTCTGAAATATTATTCATAACATCCTGAATACAGTGATTGCAAAGTGCTAGGTTATTTCCAGTTGATTCAAAAAAACAAAACCCATTTTATATCAGAAGTTATCTCTCACACATACAAAGTGAAAAAGTGGGAATAGGTTGACATCTTTGGAACTACTAAAACTAGATGCCAGGATTCTACATCATGGTCCATGGTGTGTAGCTACATTGCAAAAGTGCAACATACCCATGTTAGTGAATTGGGAAGATGTCTATTCCGGCACTGGCAATGTGTATTGAGTGCTTCCAATGCACTTTGGATTGATGAGCATCAGGTCCTTCTGGTGCATACTGAGTACTTTTGATGTGTGTTGGACACTTCTCATGCTCATTGGGCACTTGTGATGCTTATTTGATATTTCCAATGTGCACCAGACAATTCTGATGTCTGTGAACTCAAAAGCTTTATGGACAGCATCCATATTTTTTGTGGGGGTTTTGGGCAATGTGGCCATGTTCTAGAAGAGTTTCTTCCTGACGTTTCACCAGCATCTGTGGCTGGCATCTTCTCTGAACATATGGCATATGGGACATATGATGGTACAACTTCCCATCATACTTTTGGAGTCATTGTGAAAGTAGATATCCAGCACTTCCTCCACGAACATCAGTGAAATCCACAGTTCTGACACTACCAATGTTAATGGCTATGCTCAAATATTTTTGTGAAACATTCCCCAAATATGATGAAATTGCTTTCCATTTTGTTTTCCAACTCTTGTCAGCTCAAATCTGCCCCTGATAAGCAGAATGAAAGAGAGAGTTTCCAAGATGAATGACAAAAAATATAGGTGAGTTCCTAACTTCCATGAATAACATGAAAGAAACAAATAGGGGTTATGACACTGTCCAGCCGTGCTTCCTCTGACAGGTGAAAACTACAACTATAGGTTTCATCTCTGTTTTTGGACAAGGCAAAGCAAAATGGTTGTAATTCACACTCATATGGTGAACATCTACAGTCAAGTTCCATCTATGTTGTATTTAATATGCACTGGAATTATTGTGTTTGATATATACATATATATCAACTTTAAATCTGTTTCAACACAACCTTGAATGCCTTTTGGGCAGTATATCACTTCATCAGCCTAGCTTAACTAGAGCTGCTTTTTTCATTTTTTATGGCCCCCATAAAATCTAGGAATGGAACACTTCGATTTTTCTAGCAGTAATTTTTATTACTTTTAGCCCCTTTTTAAGTACTTGTCAGAGAGATACAGTACTTTGTACAGAGTATATTTTTCCAGCTTTGCATTATATTTTTATTTCAATTTATTTTAGATAGAATGTGCAACATACATCTAAATAATACCTGTGGTATTTCATAGAGCCCTGTTGTAGATGTAATTATAATGGATATAAACTCACTCTGTCTATCAGTATTGCTATATTTCATTTGCCTGCATCAGGCTTACAGTCTCTTTCAAGCAGGTCTTTCGAGGATAACTCAAGTCGTGGCTTAAATGTTGCCCATAAAAACCAATTACAATACAAGAGGGGTGAAAGAAAGAAAAAGAAAGAAGGAAGGAAGGAAGGAAGGAAGGAAGGAAGGAAGGAAGGAAGGGCTACATTGCAATCAAAACCCTCATTTAAATTTATTTAAAACTCTTTGGGCCTATGCAGATTTTGAGAATGGGGCGGACAGAGGCTGCCCCTTTCTCCCCCAGATCGTGGCCATGCAAACCAAATGGTGCAGCAATGATGTGTTGGAAAAAAGGAGCCACGAAATATGTCTCCATTCTGCTGAGTCACCATAAGTGCCCTGGAGTGGTGCTGTGATGTCCCTTGTGCGCCGTGCCATTTGGACGTGGCGCATGATCCATGTCATCATCACGTGCACCATATAAATGGTGGCACATCAATATGGCATCCATGGCATGCGGTAGGGCTTGGGAGTATACGGATGTTCCACTCTCCCGAGCTTTACTTTTGGACCCAGGCTGACACAAAGCACCGGTCTATACCAGGCCTTTGTCCCTTTCTTTGGAGAGGGTTCTTACATCTACATATACATTTGGGGGGCTTTTGTAGAAGGACAGGTTATCTGAATAAACATCTCCCTCCACATAAACCTTTACTATTAGTCTATGTGTGTGTATATGTATGTTGTGTGCTTTCAAGTTGCTTCTGATTCATGGCAACTCTAAGGCAACCCTATCACAGGGTTTTCTTGGCAAGTTTTTTCAGAGGAGGTTGATCTTGGGCAAGTCAACCACTCTCAGCCTCAGAGGATGGTAATAGCAACTCCTCTTTGAAGAAACTTGACATGAAAACCCTGTGATAGATTCACCTTTGGGTTGTCATAAGTCAAAAATTACTTAAAGGCAAACAATGCACGCACACTCACACTCTCTGACACACAAACACACATATACATGAATGAGACAGACTGATTCTGGAGACCATGGTTCAATTCTCCACTTGATTGTGAAACTCACTGGGTGACCTTGGGAGGAGTCACATGCTCTGAGCATCAGAGGAAGGCAATGGCAAACTTCCTCTGAATAAATCTTGCCAAGGAAACTCCATTAGGGTCACCTTGGGGTGACCAAGCCAAAATCAACTTGAAGGTACACAACAATAACAACAACAACAATAACAAAGATGCATCTTACTCCCTTCTCATTGTCATTAATTCACTATATATATTTTCTTGTTGCGGAGGATATGAATGAAGAGGAACGTTAATTATTGGTCTAAAAAAAGAGATTTGGGGGAACATGCATTAAACGTAATGGGTGAAACTACATCCTAGGACATTATCAATGATTGTAGACTTAGCAGGATTGAAACCAGTCTCAAGTGGGGATGAGGCACATATAACTCGATCAGCAATTTGCTTTAAATCATAGGGATGAGCCCTTAGTTTCCAAGACTGGCTGAAAGTGAAAGAGAAACATGACTAGCTGCAACAACATCCCTTATTTCTAATATCAATAGGCTTCCCTGCCAACTTATTTAATGGAATGAATATTTTAAAATGCATTTAAAGAATACTTATGATAACAGAATCACAATGGAAGCAATGCTCTTCGCTCACCAGTTAGAGTGGATGAATGACATTGGAAAAGGTGTCAGGTTAAATCAGTTTCCATAGTGGTTGGTTGAATTAGCATAGATTTAATGTCAGTGATAATTTTATGCAATTGTGTGAACTCAGTTGTTTAACGCATTTGACATAGAATGGGGGGGATTTCCTTTCTGTGAAAACACCAAATAAACCCTTCTAATCCTTTTCTGTTAGCTCTCACATCCATCTAGGCTTTGGCTTAATAAAAGGCCAGAGAAATGAGGATTCTGCTGTGCCTTCTCAGTACAAGCTTGGAAGAATGAGATGTTATCTTTATATAGTTGTGGCCCAGAATCATTAAGAAGAGTAATGGCTGGGCAGGAGGACTAAGTTTACATTTTCTTCTACTTGAGGATTACAGGAGTGTCTCTTTTTGAAAAGGAGTCACACATTGCCTTTAATCTCCAGCAGCCAGTAAGGAAAAATAGTACGTAGAGATTCGAGCTCTGAATCGTCTTTGCATGTCTTATACCAAATATCCCATCCACTCTATCTCATAAGTATTTTTAATGCATTTCTTTAAAAGAAAATACCGATTTCTGACAGAGCAACTCTGCTTTATTCCCCTGTGATCTCTGACCTAAAGAATATCTAAAGTAAGTTTATCCCTATTGGTGTCACATAGGAAATAAACAAGGAAGGAACATTTCCCCCTTGTTTACTTCACTTTCTTCAGCCATTGTTTGGGAAATCAATGGAAGATGAATGATCAATATGAGCTCCTTCTCTGGCATACCTCAAGGGCATATTTTGGGCAGACCTGTGGGCCATGTCTTCTTCAGATTCACAGCTAATCCTGGGTAGAGGGTAGATCTTTGTGTTATTCTTGTGTGAGAGACACCACACACCTTTTCCCCACCTGTGAACTGGCAATATATTTTCTGATAATATTTATGAGAGTTCTTGCTTTTGGAGAGGGGGGGGGTAGATATTGCGCCAAGAGCACAAAAAGTGGACAAAATAAGGAAACATGCATTGTCGTTTTGGGTCTTCAAGACATTTCTGACTTACAACAACTTTAATGTGAATCTATCATGGCGCATTCTTGGCAAGATTTGCTCAGAGATTTGCTCTAAGGCTGAAGGAAGGCTGTCCAGTGGGGATTTGAAACTTGGTCTCCCAGGATCCTAGTCCAGCACGCAAACCCTGGAAATAGACATTTGTTATATTTTGATGTTAGCTGCATTTGAGTTGACTTCAGCCCATGGCAACTTCATGAATGAGCGGATTCTAACCTAATGGGATTCTAGCCAAGAATTATTTAAACTTTATTTTTGGTAGCACAGCTTCTATTAAAATAATTTCTTTCACATTTTGCTCCTCAAGTTCCTTTCAAATCAAAAATAAAACTATGTATTTTGTTAAAGTAATCAAAAAGAAAACAAAGGGGAGGGGGACAGAGCATGGCCATTGTTCTAGTCATTGTTAGCTGCTGGAATAAACTGTTTGCTGTGATTACATTAGGCTTCTGATGTGTCATGTTGTTTCGTTGGCTCTGTTCTTAAGGATGAAAGGCACTCATTCAAGGAATGGCTTATTTATTTACAAGGATTACACTTGTTAACTGCCAGTTAAGTAGGAATTAATGTAGAGTTAAATGGGACTCTCACACTGATAACCTAAGATGGTGGAAAGTATGAAGTAGAGACACAGTTATTATTGCAACATTGGAGGGCTAGTTGTTGCATAAAATTTTACAGACTCTCAAGTTGTTATTTTTACTTGTATGCACTGGATAATGTTACCCATACATGGATTACAGATCTTTCCAGAAAAGTGTACAACAACCCGAAGATTCAAACAAAATTCTGCACTTGAGAAAATCTCACTTCTTGTCAGACTGGTTAGGAGCCAGGCTAAGATACATTATTCTAACTTTCAGTTGTTTGAAGCCAATTCGAAAACAACGGCTGCATCTGTACTTCAGAAACAATGCAGTTTGACACTGCTTTAACAGCCATAGCGCCATGCTTTGGAATTCTGAGATTTATAGTTTTGTGAGATATCAAGCTCTATCAGAGAGCTCTAGTGCCCCACAAAACTGCAGATCCTAAAATTCTAGAGCCCCTCTTTAGGGATGTTTGGCTGAATACACAACGAAT
>NC_056527.1:126080670-126090060 GCF_019175285.1 Sceloporus undulatus | reverse complement strand
CCCTCTTCAGTCCTACAGGAAGAACACACAAAAGTCAAAAGTGGAGTCAAAAGTAGCAGAGAGAACTAGCAATAGGTCAAATGCATGTGTCCCCTTCCACACATTGCTTGAATTTCTGAAGGAGGTTTCTATGCCAGGCACACTTAAAATATGGAGAAATTTAGGACAGCGGTGAATTCAAGGGCATGGCAAATATAAAGGTAATGGCAGTTCACTTCAATATTAATTTAGATCAGAGATACTCTAGATAATCAGAGGCACATGAAACCTTCCATAACATAAGGAGAAGTGCGATCTCATTTAGATCAGAAGGTGGAGAAATGGGAAGCAAATGCAACCCTGTATTTGCCATCAGAAAAGTTGCTGCATCAGTGTGTGTGTGTGTTTGTGTGTGTGAGAGAAAAAGAGAGAGAGAGAGAGAGCAATTTGTCCCATCCCTCTCCAGCATTACAATTGCCATCCAGGATTAGTAACCCAGGATGGCTTTGGAATTTCTCTGAGATGGGCCCTGATATCAAATTCTATATTTAAGGAGCTATTAAGATGTTAGATGGGCGATAATGGAGTCTCTTCCCACTGGTACCAGCTGAACTCCCATCTCCTTTCTGTCATTCTTATGGATGCTGTCTATCAGAAATAGTTGCAAGAGATTACAAAGCCTCGGCCATTTCATCCAGGCGAGGCTTTCTTTCTGGCAGATAGCAAAAGAAAACTACCCAGCACTGTCCTTAATCCTTTGAAGATGCATTCCTGCAGGAAGAAAAATATATATAATTTCTAGGCTACTCTGGTGACCTTTAAGGGGGAAAAGTACCATGCAATTCAGATAATACGGCACTATCTAATTATTTTTAAGTTGACAAGGCTGACCTTTCTCACTTTAAAAATGTCACTTCCTCCTCTCATAATGTAGGCCACAAATGAAAACTATGATATGCCTTATCCTGAAGGGAAGGAGAGGGGAAATAAGAAAGAAAAGAGAACTTCCATCCTTTTGAATCCATCTGCTTTTTTAGGTCTTTGACAAACAGCACCCCTAAGTACAAAGAGAGGAGGAAAAATCCTGGAAGCTGGAGGAAAGTACACACATCAGATATTGTTGAATCTCATGAATATAAATCCAAGGTTGGACAGGGCATTTGCTTTGGATACCAAAGAATTCATGATTCCCAATTGTTGGACAAGAGGTGGAACAAAATAACTTCTCCCCAGTCTGATTATACAACTAAAATTAAGAAAGCTACTCTGTAGGTAGACTTTTTTCTGCAACGTTTAGCTCTGGCACTCAAAACAAATGTCTAAACTCAGAATTCTTAATTTTAAGTATACAACTTTTGCCCCAAAACAACAAATAGATTTAACAAAGTTAGGTGATAGGAAAAAGGAAACAAGAGGAGGGACCCAGCTAAGCATGTTAGGTACCTCACTAAGCAACAAAACAGAAGGAGACAAAATCCAATGATAGTTCTTCAAGTAAAGTTAAGTAAAGTTTGGGCATTCGGATGTTTGGACCTATCATGCCAAACAGCTCTTGCCAGTGTGGTCAATGGTAAGGGATTACAGTGGTGCCTCGGGATACGAAATGATCGGGTTACGAAATTTCCGGGATACGAAAAAGTTGGATTGGCAAAAACTGTTTCGGGTTACGAAATATTTTTCGGGTTACGAAATTCATTTCGGCGCGAAATTCAAATGCTGCAAAGTGCAGCTATAGGCTTTCCAGTGCTAACGGAAAAGTGTTTCGGGTTACGAAATTTTCGGGTTACGAAAGGAATGGCGGAACAAATTAATTTCGTAACCCGAGGCACCACTGTATATGAATAACAGGCCCAAACATATGGAGCATGTAAGGTTTTCCAAACTTGAAATAGAATGTATCAGAGTTGTCTTGGGCTAGATAGCCCATATATAGGTTTCAGTCTTTTACTACTTGGCTAAGCTCCTTTGGCCAGATTATGGGCCTGAACAGACAGGCCAAAATAAAGTGCTTCAGGTCACTTTGGAGGTATGCTGTTTAAATGATGCATGCATCTTAAGAGTCCAGAAGCCATGCCAAAGCCACACTCCAGACCTAAGGACTGGAGTGCAGCTTTGGTGCAGCTTCTGCCATCTTAAGATGCATGTGTCATTTAAACAGCGTACCTCCAAAGTGACCCAAAGCAGCTTTACTTTGGCCTGTCTGTTCAGACCCTTTCATTCTCTTCTACCTGTCTTCTTTGTCTGGGTATTTCAGGTCATAATCATGGTTCTTCTTCTTTATTCTTATGTCACTAGCTTTGCCTTTCTGACTCTTTTGAGTTCTCCAGTGTCCTTAATCCTCCTCACAGTCTCCTCAAAAACCTCTTCTGGGATCTTCTCAGGGGAACTTTTGTTCTACTTCAGCGTTGTGTCAAGTGGAGCTTTCCCTCCCCACTGCAGTAAAGGAGAAGGGAGTTCATATGTTAGATAAACACAACCTCAAATGTCTGAAGAAGAGCTACACAAACACACTAGTGGTGGTAACTGTGTCTATTCATTTGTTGTAACTGGAGGGAAAAAATGTTCCCTTTTCTTAAGGCTGAATCTGTGTTACCTTAATTGAAACATGAAATGGCCTCCGGTAGCTGGATATAATTGCCTTGGAGGCTGTACCCAATGGCTGTCTTCATGGACAAGCATCCTTGACACTTAGCCAAAATTAATGCCAGCATTTAGCCTTGTTTCGGAAAATTTTTGACTTCTAATCTTGTCAGGGACCCGATGCATACTGAAAGATGCTCCGAAACATAGTCATTTTTCAAATTTATATTTTAAAAATACAATTCCATTCTTTTGATTAAATGGCCTTGGTGATGGTACAGCCATAAATAATCCCCACTGGGGGAGGTGGATCCATCAGAAGCCCGCAGAGTTTGACTCTTTGGAAAATGGAAGGTGCTAATTTCAGTAAATCTCATTGCATCTTGGATGGTTTAGATTTCTTAGACAGATGTTAATGGGTGCAACCATTTCCCACTCTCCATAAATTATCATGAAACAATATGATTTATCTTGGTTTGTCCTCCCTGCTCTTGCCTGAAAGCAAAATCAGCACATGTAGAATAGAGATTCTTCACTCTTATAAAAGGCTGCACCACTTTGTTTGTGCGGAAAAGGGTTTTTCATAGGGGTATGTACCACTTTTGGGGGACTGTCATTAATTTAACAGGAATTTCTTCCAAAGCTGATAATATATTCTAAACATTTTATTGTATTTTTGTGATCAGCAGAACGAAGCTCCACTTGAGCATTAGCAAAACAAATATAGCTAGTAATCCTCTACCCAAATATTTCGGACAGGTTTGTAAGATCACATTACCTTACATTTCAAGAGTGCCTCTACACCAGTGGTTCCCAACCTTCCTAATGCCGTGATCCCTTAATACAGTTCCTCATGTTGTGGTGACCCAAACCCATGAAATTATTTTCATTGCTACTTCATAACTGTAATTAAATAGGTGCTTTCCAATGTTCTTAGGCGACCTCCATGAAAGGGTCATTCCACCCCCAAAGGGGTCCCGACCCACAGGTTGGGAACCATTGCTCTACATAGTAGAAACAGTGCAGTATGAAACTGCCATGAATCCTGGGATTTGTAGTCTTGTGAGGCACCAGCACTCTTTGGCAGAGAAAGCTAAAGACATTTCAAAATTACAAATGCCATGAGTCCATAGGACTGAGCTACAACACTTAAAGTGGTGCCAAACTGCATTATTCCTGCAGTGTAGATGCACCCCAGGATGACATAATTTGGGTCAGTAATCACAGATATGTCTTTGTTTATGTTTAAGAATTTCCTTTGTAACGTCATTCTAAAATCCTTCAGTTCAATGTTACTTTATTCGAACACTAGTTATTCAATGATGTGGGTACTTGCAGTCTGGCGGGTTGGGCATGGGCCATACAAGCTGTCAGGCAATTCATCGATAATCCTGGTGGTTCAGAGGAAGCATGTCAGAAACAAAACTCCCATTAGATGTTTGAAGAGAGAAGAAAAGTCAGGCTATTTGTGGACCAAGCTAAGGGCTGGCTAGGCCAGAGTTTGTTGGCCTAAATTGGTCTATGCCACGACAGAAGACCCATTTATTTATCTTGGGAATACAGTATAGACATTTGGACAATTTTAATTGTTTGTATGTGTTCTGCTTAGCTGATTGGATTTTACAGCTAGTTTAAGAGCATAGGGGATTTATCTACTTTTATTCATTATGTATGCCATTTCCTTGGGCAACATATGTCTGCGTGGTGTGTTTCTAATGTATGGCATCTCTAAGGCAAACCTTTCATGGGTTTTCTGTGGCAAGATTTGTTCAGAGGAGGTTTGTCATTACCTTCCCCTGAGGCTGAGAGAATGTGACTTGTCCAAAGTCACCCCGTGGGTTGCATGGCCAAGCAGGGACTTGAACCCTGGTCTCCAGAGTTGTAGTCCAACAATCACATCACTACGCCATGCTGCAAATGTGTACCTTGTGCGATGTTTAAACTTGCAAATGCAGGAAAACAAAACAACACTTGTAAAAACAGGAAATCAGCTAATTTTTAACTGATTTTTAAAATCTGTTAATCTTAATAGTATCACAATATTCCTTATCATTTCCGATATTTTAGACTAACACAGTTGTCACTTTGCAAACGTTTGCTGAGACTTAGATATAAAATTTGGGGAAGTGGTGTTAAAGAGGTGGGCGGAAACAGGTTTGCCCCATTGATTAGCACTTGTTCAAGAATGTTTTTCAAAGTTGCAGTAGTCGCTGATATTTCAGCATAAACATGTATCTGTGTTAGTCTGTTCCAGCAAAAATAACAGTGTCTACCGGCACTTTAGAGACAAGCAAATTTAATTTGGCATAAGATTTGATGGACTGCAGCCCACTTCATCAGATGCAACAGAGTGTTACCTGAGCTGGCTGTTACACAAGTGCTTGGGTAAAAGGATATAACCAACAGAGTGAGAAGGAAGAGAAACATAAAAAGTACAAATGCTTATTGTTACATTAATTCAATTGTTCCCAAACTTCGGTCCACCAGAAGTTTTGGACTTCATTTCCCAGAAACCCGAGCCAGTTTGATCAATAGTGGGGAATTATGGAAGCTGGAGTCCAAATATGACAAAATGTTGCTATTGTATCATCACCACCCTCAGCACCACCACCACCGCATCTGGAATTTGCACCATCTGGAATGCATATGACCATATTACATGGTTTTCATCTCCCTATTTATTCTCTCAAATATCCTTTAAGGTAGACTTGCTAAGAGATAGAGATGATCCAAGGTGGCAGAGGCAATGAGCAAGCATGGATTTAAACTTGGTTTACCTCACTGCAAGTCTAGCAGTTTAAACATCACTCTGTATTGGTTCTCTCAGATCACTTGTTATTATAAACAATAAAGGGAGAAACAATGTTAGGAAAACACGCAAAGAAATGAATGCATTGAATTTGCATAATTAGAATAATATTTTCATTAGAGCCCACATGAAATGAAATATGCCAACCCCATGCGAGGAGGCAGTGAGCAGTCAGGAGCATGTCCCTTCTTTTCTTCCTTTGCTCAAAGTTCCCATTCTTATTCAAACCGTGTAGAAGAACTCCCTCAGTTGCTCTCTAGGCAAGTCATCATATTCATTCACCATAACCTCCTTTGGAGTAATGTTATTATATATAATTACTGGGAAAATATTGCTGACATGAAAGGGGAAAAAAAGATGGTGGACTCAAGCTGATTAGTGGTAAATATAAGACAGGACTTTTTGCTTAAGAATGTGATAGCTTGTAAGGAGTTGGTGACTAAAAAGGCAGCTTTTGGGTTCCTTAAACAATGGAGGGCAAGATCAGGTATAATGATTTTAAGTTACAGGATAGTAGATCTTGATTGAACATTAGAAGGAACTTCTTGACAGTGAGAGCCATTTGACAATGGAACCAACTACATAGAGAGGTGAGTGGGGTCTCCTTTTTTGGAAATCTTCCCAAAAGGCTGGGCAGCTTCCTTCTGGAGATGTTTGAAGCCAAGACCCTCTCAGTACACTGAGAAGGGGCTGGCTATAATGGCCTATGGCCTCCCTTCCAACTCCATGAATCAATGAAAAGGATCTTGGAATTATTGGCAATCAAAAATGGAACGTGAGCCATTGCAGTAAATGCTGCAGTAAAAAAATCAACTGCTATCTTAGCCTGAATTAATAGAACCCTAGTTTCCAAGCCAAGAGAAGGAGTAGATCCACTATATTCTGCACTAATCAGAGCTCATCTGTCTTCAGTTCTGGGCTTCTCATTTTAAGGCATGTTGGAGCAAGTTCAGTGAAGAGCAATGAGGATGATAAAAAGTATGGAGAACAAAACATATGAGGATAGTTTGAAAGAACTGGGCATGGTCAGCTTACTAAAGATCAGTAAGGAAGACATGATTTCACTCTTTTACTACCTCAAGAGCTACCACAAAGAGGAGGGTGTAGGCTTGTTCTCTGCAGCCACAGAGAGAAGAACTAGGTCTAATGGGTTTAAGTGACAGGAAGGTAGGTTTTGATCAAATGTTGCAAGGAATATTTGAGAGCAAGTGGTTTCAGCAATGGAAGCAATAGCTTAGAGAGGTCATGGGGTCTCCTTCTCTTGCTATCTTCAACAAGAGGCTGTGGATGCTATTGTTGAAGATCCTGCACTGATCAGGCATTGCACCTGATGATCCATAGGGTGCTTTCAAAATTATATGATTTTATTATTCTATGTTGCATGATAGGAACGGAACAACAAGGTAAACTCTGTAAACAAGTAGCACCAATAGCAAACATCTCACCGCCTCAGATAAGTAAAGGGTTCTGCCTTCCCAAATCCCATAATGACATAATGTTTTTCCTCCAGCTTTTCATGTACGAACACTGTAAAGTTCACAATGAGTGATTATCTGTATTTCTGGCTCCCACACACTTGGAGCAGAATGGCCGGATCTAAATAAGATAAAGCATTAATTCTTATTTAAACCTCAGAAGGGAAATATTATTGTACAGAAAGAAAGTGGCTGTATGTTAATCTACTTTCGTAAGACTTCTGAAAATGAAAAGGCATGTTGTTTGGGCACATGTAAGCTAGAACAAGCTAGTTTGGTGAAGAAGGGGAAACGGGTGCATATGAAATGGAGAGAGAGAGTGCCCTCCAAATATTTTTTGCAAGATTTGCCCTTTCAAAACACAACACTGGACCATACTTAATACTTTCATGGCTTAAACCGTGCATTGTTTGTAAATGCCAAATAGATACAGCTGTTTATATATAACAGTAATAACCATCATCGTCACTCTCAAGTGGAGACCTTGTATGTCATTTTGGAGCATGAAATGAATTTTTATCACTGCATTATAAGCCAATCAAAATAAGGGTTCATAATGCAACTGCTGACAGTTTATCATGTTGGGTTTAATTAAACGGGGCAGTGACATAATTAAAGGTTCTGAGTTATTAATGCATCGCTGTGGCAAACATTTAACCTTATAAGAGTGGTAAAACCCTTATTAAAGTGGGGCAGATGAAGACTGCTAGATATCTTGTTAAAAAAGTTTCTACAACCCATTTGTTAATGCAGTGCGACCAGAAGGCTTCGTTTTTAAGACTCTGTTTTAGTATGCAGAGGCACAAAGGGGCAACTAGAAATTGTAGTCTAGAAATATTAATTCATGTTGCAAGTTAACTTGATTTGACCTTGATATCAACAAATGTTCTTTAGGTAACAGTGGCAGCTATGGGCTAGAGCCTAGCCAAGGCAATAACCATCCAGGTTTAATGCAAACAACAGTTGAAATTGTATATGACACTATGATTTCTGCACCAGGTATATGTGTTCTCCTTTCAAGGATATGTCTAAGATAGTGAAAGGCTGGCAGGCTCTGGATTTTAGAATATTTATTTTACAATTGTTTCCCTAATAGAGGGTGAATTATCATCCTTTCTTAAGGACTTAGACTGCATCTGCACAGCAGAAATAATGCAGTTTGACATTGCTTTAATTGCCATAGCTCAATGCTATGGAATTCTCAGATTTATAGTTCTTTGAGATATTTAGCCTTCTCTGTCAGAGAGCTCTGGTGCCACAGCAAGCTACAAATCCCAGAATACCATAGCATTGAGCCATGCAGAAATAATGTAGTTTGACCCCACTTTACCTACCATGACTCAATGCAAAGTGGTGTCAAACTACATTATTTCTGCAGTGCAGATTCAACCTCAGTCTGGGAAGTACAAATCAGTTGTCGTTATTGTTGTTGTTTTAAGTGAATGAACAAAATTCTTGAGCATGCTTGAGCATATTTCCATCAAGGCAAATTGACTTCAAAGTGCAAAAGTAGTTTGTACTTAATTCAGTAAGTGGGAGAGGAAGGGAGGGATGAAATCTTGACAGAGTCATTCGGTGCTATGTTACCTATAGTGGATGGGAACCTTAAAGTAGTTGTGTATCTGGCATTATACCAACGCACACTCCCATTGTGCAATGGCAAATGTGGACTGCAGATAGACATTCAAGGAAGCTATAGATCAGGGGGTTATTCCTTAATCTGTTTAAGAAACACAAGAACTCTACTTGCACATCCATGAAGTGAATACTTTTATGGCACAAAATTCAGCTGCATGAATAATAGAACCTGAGCTGTTGGCATGTGTGTACTACTAGCTTGGAAACTCCAAGATGGTGATGAAAGAAGCTCTCA
Organism: Sceloporus undulatus; assembly: GCF_019175285.1. Taxonomy (NCBI): domain Eukaryota; kingdom Metazoa; phylum Chordata; class Lepidosauria; order Squamata; family Phrynosomatidae; genus Sceloporus; species Sceloporus undulatus. The sequence continues at coordinate 126,081,344 of NC_056527.1, read as the reverse complement.
TATATATATATATATATATATATATATATATATATATATATATTCAATACAACTTGCAGGGATTGAAACAATTGGTGAGCTCAGGATGATTTCAAACCATAAAGGGGACTCTTGGTTGCTCCAATTTGCCAGTCTAATAAAACTGTGTTTTCTATCATTCTCCAGTGGTCTTCATTTAAATGCAAATGTTAAGTCCATTCTGCTGTAATATGAATTTCTCAATGAAAATGACACATCACTGACAAACAAATGCTAATGAGATTGTTTATTCCCCACTATGATTTTGCATATCTTTCATAGCTGTGGAGTTAAGTACTTCCCTCCAAAAAAAAAGGATAAAAAGCACAGATGTTCTTGAGAAAGTAAGTATGAATTTGAAGATGTGAAGCTAAAATGGCATCAAGGACCACAAGAAAGCTACTGAAATGTAAGCAATCGAGGAGAAACCATCTCCATGGATGCAATATAATTTTTTTGAAATGCCAGTTAGCTGATCCACAATGGTTCAAGTTGAAGTAAAGTAACAGAAGCTTTTGCATCTTGGGGAGGGATGCATCTATGCTCTGTTGTTGTAAAGTCAATTACCAAACAGCCTTTCAATAATTATCAAACAGCCTTTGATTTATTATTATTATTATTATTATTATTATTATTATTATTATTATTATTATTAT
>NC_056527.1:126059697-126080660 GCF_019175285.1 Sceloporus undulatus | reverse complement strand
GGGATGTGGTGGCTTAGTGGTTAAGATGCCAGTTCAAAGATTGGAAGGTTGGCAGTCCGAGGCCCAAGTGCTGCATAATGGAGTGAACTCCTGCCACTAGTCCCAACCTAGCAGTTTGAAAGCATGCAAATACAAGTAGATAGATAGGTACCACGTCTCAGTGGGAAGTTAACAGCATTGGATGCAGTCATGCTGGCCACATGACCACTTTAGTAGTCTTTGGACAACACTGGCTCTTCGGCTTAGTAATGGAGATGAGCACCATCACCTATAGTTGGTTATGACTAGACATTTATGTCAAGGGACTACTTTACCTTTACCTTACCTTCCAAGTGGCCTAATCATGCAAATCCACAGCAGACATTTGGCAAATGTCCTACATCTCTATAATGTTTCTCCTTTAACAAGACTGGTCATTTTAATGGTTAATAAGAAGGAGAATTGATTATATTGATTGGTTATATTGACCAAATGTGTACATTTTTGCTGATTTACACTTCTCCAAGTTACAATTAATTAACAACATTAAGGGCAGAGAAATTGTTTTCACCTCCACATGCAATGTAGTGTGTGCATATATTATGCAGTTATAGCCATCTGATCCCACTTTAAAGAACAGGGACCATACAATTCCCTTGTTGCAAGACTTCCACTGGCTGCCTGTCCCTTTCAGGGCACTGTTTAAATTGCAGACTATTTCTGGCTACCTAAACTTGGTAGCAGTAAATTTACTGGTGTTGGGACCATTACTAAAGGACCTGCAAACTACCTGTGAGCTGCCTATAATGTAGACTGTAGTATTCTCTCATTCTGTTCCAATGGGCTCACATTTTCAGTGTCATGCAGCCACCTCGGCAGAAAACATCACTAGAGATTGGCACAGGTGCATGTGATTTAGAGAGAGAATTGGGTTCATTCCATTAATGTTCCATGAATGCTAGAATCCATTTAAATAGCATTAGACTTTATATTAATGTGATAGCCTTCCATGCTATACAGGGAAAAGGTCAAGCAGGCTCAGCTAAGTATAAGGAGGAATATAAATATCAGAGGATGAACAAAACATCCTGAAATTATCATTATGTCAGGCTAAGTTTGCCACAATGGCTAAGTATGTTTCTAAGAGCTCAGTAGAGGGAAATTATTATCCTTCTAGCATCTTTTTTTTCCTAATGACTAAGCTGAAAAGGTTCATTAATGTAAAGGCCAGAAACAGTTTTTTACTTACTCACTGAAATAATATAATCAATATTCTTTTCAACTTGAATTGAAGGATTTAAAAGGAACATTTTTTTGTTATTCCATTCTTATTTATGCTAGAGTCTGTGCATCAGTGTTGGAAAGGACATGAAATGAAATTCAGTGCTCACCCTAATAATGAGTAGATATTCTTATGGGTGGATATTTCAGTATTAGAACCAGCATGAAATAGTGGTTTCAGTGTTGGACTACGACTATAAAGGATAAAACATAAATATATGTAGTAACTGTTGAAAGACACTCTAGGAAACAATCTTGTCTGAAAGCTGCATAGTATAAATATATCGAACTCATGAATTCATGCTTGTGTGTTGCTTTTATCATGGAAGCAGAGGAGGATATTTATCCTATAGATAGTGCTCTAGACATTTTACTTTGAAACTGAGTTGTCAGAGAGTTTAGATATGAAGGCTGCAATTCCAAGTGTAGTAACTTCAAAATAAGTCCCAAAGGGCATAGGGAAAACTAAATTCAAGCAAAAATGCTTGGGCTTTTACTTCGTGTATACCAAAATAATAACCAAATCATGGTAACAAGTTAGTTCTTCTCTGAGTTGAATGTATAGTCTGGATGTTTTTAAAAAGAAAAAAAAACTGATTTGGGTATCATTTTATTCACTCTTTATGGCTGATTCACTGTGTCAAACTAGTTAATATCTGTCTTTCTCACTTGTAGATCATGACTCCGAATGGCTGTTCTAAACAGTTGCGAAATGACAAAAATCTCCCCAATTTAGATTCATAATAATAAAAAGCTAACATCTTTTGTTATTGTCTTCCAGTTGTGAATGCATCATAGGCCTATTCCTGACCATTGTAGCATCCTTGATAAAAAGTGTTCCACCAGGTGTTTCTATAGACACTGCAGTAATTTTCACTCTTGGATTCAAATGGAGCCGAGATCTTCTCTCCAGATCTTACAAAGAGTTTATCAGTTCTGCTGTGCTGCTTCTGTATGAAAAACTCATTATGTATTTCTAAAATGAATGCAAGCAATGTGATTTTCCGGAAGTGTAATTACATTTATAACTGAAAGGTATGCTTCCTTACAACATTTGACCTTTCTAATAGGCTAAGCAGGACATGTAATGGATGCTCAGCCTTTAATGGTCTTAGAGGAATGAGCAAGGCTGACCTTTAAATAGGGAATCTTACTTAGTGACTGCACCAAGAATGTATTTGGCATGGTAACATTTATAATGTGAATCCATGCTACCTCCTCGCTCCCTTCATCTCATTAAAGATTTGTAGTGGAATCAAAGTGCTTGGGCATCCGAAGAAGCATAGGCTGATTACATGCCAGCTGGATGGAAGCAGAAACCCAGGCAACCTCTCTCTCACTCCTATTTGCCAACCCCTTATTATCTTGAAATTACTAAGAAGGAAGAAGATATAAGGATAAGAAAGCTCCTGATTTAAACATTTTTCTGTGAGTTCATTCTATCCTCCATTCCACTCATAAGGGCCCAAACAGACAGGCCAAAATAAAGCTGCTTTGGGTCACTTTGGAGGTATGGTGTTTAAATGACTCACGCATCTTAAGAGGCCAGAAGCTGTGCCAAAGCTGTGGTCAAGACCTTAGGACTGGCGCATAGCTTTGGCATGGCTTCCAGCCTCTTAGGACGCATGCATCATTTAAACAGCATGCCTCCAAAGTGACCCGAAGCAGCTTTATTTTGGCCTGTCTGTTCAGGCCCATAGTTTCACTAAGGGTCTTTTCACATTGCAGAATCCCAGCACTGTTTCCACTTTAGCTGCCTTGATAACAGCCTATGGACTCCTGGGATTTCCGGTTTGGACAGGGGTATTTAAAATTCTCAGCTGGAGAACTCTAGCACCTCAGCACACTACAAACCTATAAACCCGCAGGCTTTAAAACAAATGGTATGTGTGAATAGGATAGAAAGAAGACATACTGGAAACCTGATAAACAGAATAAAAGCAGAATTATCTACCCATCCCTACCAATGAAGTACGTTTATTGCATTGGATGAAAATGAACATTTTCTCTGTGTGCGACTTCTTCTGAATGAAGTCTGCTGTCCCTCCTTTTACTGTCTTCCACCAGCTGGTGAGAATGTTCTTTTGTCATACCTTTCTCTTGCCAAATTGATAAATATTTTGTATTGTAGTCTGTTGCTGTTCTATTATATGCCATTTCTTTTGGTTTCACATTTGGCTTTTATAGTAAAATAGTGATTTCTTCCTTGGAACCCGCCTTGAGCGATGCATGCCAGGGCAGGCTGCTTGTGTGTTTTGAGAGGCTTTTTTAAAAATGTCCACTGCATTGCTGTGAAGGCAGTCTACCTTAGAGGTCTTTAAACAGAGGCTGGATGGCCATCTGTCGGGGATGCTTTGATTGGGATTTCCTGCATGGCAGAATGGGGTTGGACTGGATGACCTTTGAGGTCTCTTCCAACTCTATTATTCTATGATTCTATGATTCTACTGGATAAGCTTTGCGGGTATTCATCTTTCTGATCATTTAGATCACCAATGTGACCAGAGCAGAAAACTTTGTATTCATTCTTAAAAAGCTCAGTTTGCCCTCAGTGGTTTAAGCAGCTGTAGTGTACTGAAGTCATCATATTTATTCTTTAATGGCTCATTGTCTACAACTCACTTTCTAAAGAAGAAAGGCAATTTAAAACTCCAAACACCGAGTAGAAACTTAACTGTGAATTTCTGAAGCATCCTAAACCTCCCGAACCACAAGGAGCGTTTCAGTTCCACTCTCTGCAACTGACACATCTTTTTAAGTGTTTACTGTTGCCATTTGTTGTCATGTTGAAAGCACCAAGGGAAAAAATTGCTAACAACAACAACATCAATAGCCTTCTAGAATATCAGCAGACAATAGCAAACCAAGGCTGTGATAGTGCTAATAAGTACAAGTCTTACCCATATGGAAGGAACAAGTACTTGAGAGACATATTGCGTGCCATGTGACAGGAAGATTACTTGACAAGTATTTTTAAAGTGTCACCAGCACAAAAATTAATCAGATTTTTAATGTGTGTTTGAATTCATTTATATTGCTGCTGGAAGCCATATCTCTGGAGCCTCCGACAGATGTGTGAAATTTATTAGCAGGCAGAGAAAGTTCTCACTGGATTAGAAGAAGCTTCTCTTCCTTTCTGTCTCAAGTTTCCTTTATGGGGTTTCTCATCATCTCTTTCCCTTCACTCCCTTCCCATTTTTATCGTGAGCGGACATTTAACATTCCCTGGATCCTCACCTTTGCTGAGCCTTTGGCTTCTCTCTTGCTCTGCTGGCCCCCAGTGGTGAATCCCATTTCCGACCTGCTATATCCAAAGGAGCAATCTCTAACTGTCATGCTTTTCTCACCAGAACACAAGTATAATTGAGTTTTCTGCCTAGTGAATTCTTGAAATAGGTCCATCTGTTAATAACACTTTGGTGAGAAACTCTTATTCAAGGAGTCTAAAGTCCATCTTTCTTAGATCCGTATAATCACAGCCAGCTATATATGTTGAGTGCTGGAAAGGAACTGATGTGACAGCCATCCAGCGTTGGAAATTTTCCACAACTGTTACTGAAATTTGTTACGAACATAACCACACACAGCTTCCTTACCACAAAGGCACACATACAATAACGCATACACACACACAGTCACAAACCCCTTTATCTTCAATGTTTCAATAATTATCCACCTGGCATCAAACGGAGCCCCCCCCCACAAGTTTTATTTTTTAAAGAAAACAACCTAGAAGTCATAGATACACATTTTAATGTTTTGCTTCATACAAATGATCCAGAGTCTTTCAAAAGAAGAGGCAGGCAAGGGGAAAATCAATTTGATTTTGGCAGGTGACTCTGTAGCACCTGCCAATCACCATCGTATCTGAGCTATTTTGGAGTCTCCTGAGATCAGCTTGCATTAAAGCAATTTGGATTGCAGCCCAGAGTTCTATCAATATAAAATGATTTGTTGCAACTTTAAAGATGCTTCATCCTCATTCTCTCACTTGCCATTTGCATATTAAACCTTCATCAAAATACGAATCAACAATACAGATTAAGAGGACCTCCTACTTTGTTAAACCCTCTCTTCCTCACTTCTCATGGTTGTTGTTGTTGTTTTAAAATAAGGAAAACCTAACAATTTTTAATATTGGGCTCCGCTTTATAACACTGGTGCCATTCCTCCCTTGCATGATATAAGAAGAGATCGGTTGTCTCGGATGAAACTCTACTGGGGCTCTACTACTGCTGCTCTGCTTGACATGCTGTTGAAAGCATTTATTGCCAGCCCAAGGTGACAATGTGAGGTTATTGCAGATGTTATGAAGTATATTTTCTTCAGTTCCTTAAAGGAAATAAAACATAGCACCACAAAGAAACAACCAAATGTCCCTTCAGAGTCGTATGGTCCCATTGCTTGTGCAGCAGAAGCCAAAGTAAACTCCAAACAGGGAAATAAGGATTCAGTATTAATAAATCAATATTTAGGAACTGTGTTTTGGATAAGAGATTCAATAATAATAATAATATTAATAATAGTTATTTATTCATACCCCGCTCTTCAGCCAAGGCTATCAGAGTGGCTACCTTTGTAGGCAAACATATTTCCTATATTGTGACACTTCAATCCAGAGTTGTCATTTGGGACTTCCAGGCTGAAATGGCAGAGTAAGGTCAAGCCTTGCAAATGATCTGTGGCAAGGCAAGATGATACATGCAGAGTTTGATGATCAGGAGGATTCTTGACCAGTGGAAAGGTTTCCCCTCCATAGCGAGGGACCAGTGGATCAAATACTTAGATCTAACTGGGTTCTTTTACTGTAGAGGGATGCCACGTGGTTTGGCGTCTGTGGCGTCCTTCCACAGTTAAAACGGGCAACTGGAGCCCGCCATTTCGGGGCAGTCTATACTGCCCCAACGTTTCAAAAATAGCACTTCTCTGGATTTTGTAATGTCTTTTTCAAATGTACAAAGAGTGTATATCAGGTGTGTATATAAAATTCACATGTTCATTATAATAATATACCCCAATGCCCATAAAATAATATGGATGAAGGCAATTGGGGCATTTTGCAAAATTAGTGAGCTCCTTATTTTCATCTGTTTCCTTCACTGCTTTTCCACCGTACTTCTTTTTGTTGGTGCTAGATATGGAAATGAAATGTGGATATATTTTTTAAAAAATGCTCAAAACATGTGTTTTTATTTCTTTTTACTTGTTCAGAAACCTTGATGAGAAGAAGCTGAAATAGCCAATAATTTTCAAAGTTTGGAACATATTCTGTGCAAAATTCACATGTGGTTGATTTGCATAGAGAATAGCATTTTCTGCATAGAAAATCACTTTTTCTGCACCAGAAAATAATATCTAAAATATTTCCAATAGATTACATAAACAATGCTGAATCTTCTCCTATTTCTTCTTTCCAATAGTTTTTTTAAAAACATTTAAATGTTTTAACTGTTATTCTCAGGAGCCCTAACTTGTCATGCAAAGCTTTGGCCCAGATTTCTGTAATATACCCAAGTAGCAGAATGCTGATAAAAGAGGTATGAGGGGTAAAGCTTTGCTGTGCATGATATTAATCTATCAATCAACTTCTCTCAACAGCTTAATTCATATCTGGAAACATTATAGCAAGGAGATCAGCTTCTCAGTGCATTTCAGAGACCTTCAAGATTTGTTGGCAGAGATCTGTAAGACACTTAATGTAGTTTTCTGATTGATAAAACTGAGCTGCTGTTGAATGCCAGGTCAGTGAATGTGAAAACAAGTGCCATTCACAGTTTGGTTCTGGATGAGCATTATTCTGACCTGGCTTGAATAATGGTTGCCTGATTAGATGATGTTGAGGGCCATTAATTTTTCCCAGCTTTGCAGTTGTCTATCATGATTCCATCGCCCTGATCAAGTGCCCTATCCCAAAGCCTGTGGGTTTTGAGTGTGTGCACCTAAAGGGTTGTGTGTCTGTGTGTACCTTCAAGTCATCTGTTGACTGATGGTGACCCCAGGGATATCATAGGGTTTTCCTAGCCAAGGAACAGTCAGAGGTGGGTTTGCCAATCCCTTCCTCTGAAGTATAGTCTAGATCACCTGATATTTGTTAGTGATCTCACATCCAAATACTAACCAGGGCTGGCTGGCCTTGTTCATCTTCCAAGATCAGACAGGATCCAGTGCCCTTTTAGGCTTGGTGTGCAGCTGTGACAAAATGTGGATTGTATTGATGTAGTGCCCACCCCACTGCTCCCCCTCCTAAGCTAGTTTTGGTGTTTTCAGGGTTGGTGTTGGAGTCTCCTTGGTTAGTAGTACTGGGAACTTCAACATCCGTGCCCAAAAGGAAGTATTGGGTCTTCATCTGTATTCGTCTTTGACCTTCCCTCTCTTTAATTTCTTATACAAGAGTACATGGTCACTTCCACCCAAGGGTCCCACTGTTTCCACTTCATTGACCAATTCATCTCTATTGGTTAGGATCAAGTTCAAAATAGACATCCCCTTTGTTTGCTTTTCCATTTCTGGGATGGTCAAAACCTCTCATTGCTACTATTCCTATACTGTTCTGAATGTTCTTTTCATTTGTTCTAGGAAGGCATCATCCAAATATGCAATCTGGGTTGGGGACCCATAGTACACTCATCCCCAATGAAATCGCTATTGTTTCCTTCCTTCTTAATTTTTACTCAAATGCTCTCGTTCTCTTTCCCATGCACTAAGTCATAGGTCTCCTTACAGATGTACATATCTTTGATGTATATTGCTACCAATACTGTCCACATATTATACTATCTTGATAGTTGCCAAAATGCAGAGGGAGAGCACCAGTCGGAGTACTTACTGTATTGGTCTCAATAATCTGATGGTCTAATTCAGAATACAACAACTTCAACTGATTTCACAGTCTTTTTGTTCAAAAAGTTTGCAGTGTTGCAAATATACTACTATATATTAATGTCTTGCTCTCATTCTGCCACTATGTAACATTCAGCTTCATTAGTATTTAAATCAGTGTTTTGGCTTAAATAAATTATATTCGTGATCAATGTAATGCCATGATCTTATATCTCTTTTAGTCCTTATGGTGTAAAGCAGCTTTATGATAAATACAGAAGATGTGGAAAGAGGTTGATTAAATTAGATGCCACAAAGTATATTAGGTAATCATGCAAAAAAGGCACATGAATGTAAAATCAGGAAAGAAGCTTTTTGTAAATAAAAAAAAATCTAAATCTTTCTTCAAATGGATAAAGGAAAGTTAAAAAATGAACCTCCCACTCCAAAAAAATAAAGAAATGAAAAGAAGATGTTAAGACTTTTATTCCTGGAAATAACAGTATTGCAACTGCACTCCAAACAATTTTCACCTCTTCTGGAGGAATTTTTTAGACTTGCCAAAATGGGACAAGAGGAGGTAAATTTACAGTCCTGATTCAAGAATGTTTAAAAACACTTCTCTTTTATTAAGAACATATTTTTTTGTGGTACAAGTACAGAATATTTCCTTCAAGACTGCTTTTCTCAAAGACCAAGATATTTCCCTCTTCTTTCCAGGATTGAATAAAGGGAAATTCTCTCTGTGTGTTGTGTGTGTGTGTGTGTGCATTTTTTTTTACCAGAATTTATCCCTTTCCCAGCTCCTGGAACTCACCTTTCCTGAGCTGACATTGTGTTCCAGGCCACAAAAACTATGTTTGAGAAATATGCACACTTATAAAGTCTGCAAATCAAAAGTTGTGCACTTAAAAAAGAAACCTAGACAAAAGCACAGATAAATCAGGGAGAGGAGGAGTTAAAATTGAAAATTTGTACATAAATATATTTTTGGGGGAAATGCACACAGATTTTTCAAGAAAACAAAGTTCAGAAATTAAAATGGACTCCAACACAATGGGGTAAAGTTTTGAATGGGAAAGTTGACATTCATGGGGTCTGTTGAGTTACATGTCCCTATTCATTTCCCACAACCATTCTGTGCCCATTTGGGGAATTATAAAGGCAAGGGCACCTCCAAAAAGCATTTTAACTTTCCCATGTACAATGAACCCTTCCTATCGGTAGCCTGGAAATCCTCAGATTTGACTACCTGCAGATTGCCAAATCGCATACTATTCAATGGCAGTGTGTGGACCTCACCACATTTGAATAATATGGGGCACAATGCCAGTGGATTCTGCCATCCACAGCGGGCTCTGAAACCAAACCCCCACAGATGGGAAGGGTTTGTTATGCAGCAATGGGGGAAATTTGTAGTTTGTTATGCAGTTATTGGGGGAAATATATGTTATTGGGGGAAATTTGAAGCTTCCCAGATCTCCATGAATACTGCTAAATTCTAGAACAGATAGTTCACGATGCCAAGTATTGCTCTTAACCTGTCCTAGAATGAGATGTCAGGAAGTCCATTACTGAATATGGCATCATTTAAAATGGTAGATATTGCTGCAAGGTTGATACATACAGGGCCATTATTCTATTCATTAGCATTCAGGCCTTTTCAGCCTCAGAAGAAGGCAATGGCAAACCCCTATGAAGTAATCTACTAAGTGCCAACCCCGACATGATACATTGCCATAGGGTCACCATAAGTCAGAAACGATGGTATAGTGTCTCAAGGCTTAACATAAAGCTAATTGTATTCATGGGGCAACCTAGAAGCTGTCTTCATCATTCATATTGCTTCATGGGAAGTGAGCATAGGGGACAATTCCCTTGGGACCCACTTATGAGGGAGGTTTGCACAGAAGGGACCCCCACCAACATTGGCATTGCTGCATTGTTCATGAAAAACACATTCTGCATATTGTTTGTTATAAATTCCAAAGTATTAAATGCAATCCTTTATAAGTTTAGGTCAGCTCAGTTTGAATGCTGCACTAATGGAAGATTGATAACAAATAGCGCAGACAAATAGATTGAAAAATGTAAGGCATTTTTCAATTTACCTCACTATCTTCAGTGGCCATTAGCGGAGTAATGGATTTTATACAGTCTTCTCATTGTTTTTACAAGTCTGGGCCTGAAATAAGAGGTGAAATAATGGCATAATCTATACCTCCCAGCATTTTACAGAGAAAATGTAGAACATGTGGCCAAGCAACATCGGAGTTTGGTCAAGATGACAGAAGTTGTTAATGAAGGGGACCCAAGCTAGGAGAGGCTGCAGTGGTTTGCTTTTGCCTGAGCCTACTGGGAAGTGCGAGATTCTTCTCCCCATCTTCTCTTCCTCTTTCTGAATTAACTGAGTGTAAACTATTTTGCACTTTGAATTCAGTTTGTAGTAAGTGAAGTAAGTTGAGGACAAAAGAGGAAGGCGGAAGGAAGAGAAAGAAACAGGGGGGTTTCAAAAGCAGTTGGAAAAGTGGGACCACAAAAGATTAACTGGGACTGTCCCTGTCAGTTTGGGACAGTTGAAGAGTATGCATAACTACACTCAGAGAATACAACACTTACATAACTACCACCTCATGTCTTCAACAACTGCTGCTTGACACGAGCAAAACACTTATGTTTATACAAACAGACTTTCTAAAATTTGTTATTATATTTATAAACCTACTTTTCCTTCCAAAGACCCCCAAACCAACTTAAATAATACTCCTCTATCTCTCCATTTTATCTTCACAATAACCTGCAGAGGAAGTTTAGTCACCTAGAGTACCTTATGGCAGAATGGGGACTTGAATCATGACTTCTTGTTCTCAGTTCAGCACTCTAACCACTAGCTAATACTGACTCCAGGGAAAGAGGCTCAAAAGAACATCCTGCTTCAATATTGTGGAAAAGGGTTTCATAGTAAATACTGGGGGTTTCTATGAGAACCAAGTATTCCCCTCTTGTTTGTGTATGACTATTTCTGGATCCACTTACTAAATATGAACAAATAAGTGTATCAAGAGCTAACATGGTGTAGTGGTTTGAGCATTGGACTATGACTCTGGCAACCAAGGTTCAATTCTCCTCTCAGACATGGAAGCTCACTGGTGGCCTTGGGCAAGTCACATACTCTCAGGCCTAGAAAACCCCATGATAGGTTCAGCTTAGGGTCACTATAAGTTGCAAATGACTTGAAGGCACACAACAACAGCAAAAAGCAGGTGTATAAATCCCCTCCTCTGTCTTTCACCAAACTGAAGGGTGGGGAGAGGGGATATGATTCATAATACAGCCAAACCACAATTTGAACAAGATCATATTCTGAACTAGATCATTACAAAAAGTAGGGAACATTGCTTCCTGGAATGAGATTGTTGAAAGTGCTGGAATAAAATTCCCAGTCCTCCAAGTGAGATTTATCTGGAACAAAAAAACCCTCTTTGTTTGCACAGGTTCTTTTGACATGACAGCAATGCCCACGAGTGCCTCGGTATTTTTCATTCTTTAGCTTGTGCAAACTGATCATGTTTGCAGTATGAAATATTGACAGACCGCAGATGTGGAACCCCCCACGATGCCATTTCAAAAGCACATTCTTACAAGACGTTACCACCTTTCGAGAAACACCGTGTCAGGAGATTTGGTCTTCCAAAATTAACTCGCTGCTGCTTTAATTGTTGGACTCCTCTAAGCAGCGGGAGAGCAAATCACAGAACAAACAACAGCAACAACAATAGCAACAACTCCTTAAGGAATTGCCTTTGGAATACTGCTGTGCCACTATCCTCTCCAGCTGGCAAGGAAATGTTCTCAAAGATTAGGGCCACGCAGAGAGGGCTTCAGATGACTTCTGCAGTTACAGCTAGTTTGAAGACATTCCATACCTAAAGCAGACAAGCCCTACATCATGTTATTTCCTCTATCATTATACCATATCAGGGTTTTGAAAATCTTATTTACAGAATCTATTCAGCAAAGCTGGAGCAGTAAAGCACAATCTGGAAATAACAGAACATTCTTTTTTCTGTACATTGCATTCAATTGTCTTTTTCCCCCCAGCAAGGGAAAGTATTGAAAGCTCTGCAGGACAATGAGGGGGAAAAACTAATCAAATTGCTCCAGCCCAATGTCACAACATGTAGCAGATGGTGAAGGACATGAGCATATAGCACAGCAATGCAAATGAAAATATTATCTGCATTAGTTAATGCCATTTGTGCTATTATCCACAGGCAACCATGGTAAGGAGAAGAGAATTAGCTCCCCTCTTGCACTTTTGCTAGGATTCAGAAGTCTTAATGGAATGAAGCATATGTGCAAATGAATTCCATTGTGACTATGGAATCCAATGTTATACAAGATCAAGCTTTTCCAACTGTGCAGGTGACAATAATCAGCTACTTGATAACTTCAGGGCTATTTCTATCCCATGGTTCTCCAATACAGAATTCCCAGGGTTATCCTTCATGACCACTCCTGGAACACCAACATCTTTATTTTCTGTTGTGCCTACCCATGTACTAGTAATGTAAGCCTTAAATTATTCATTCCCACAAAGAAGAATGAATATGTCAACAATTTAAATGTCAGGAACAGAAAGATCAGAAACACTGTCTTCCAACTTAAGGAAACTATGTCAAGTTCATGACGCCACCTGTGGCCATTCTGTTGTTGTTGTTGTGTGCATCCAAGTGGTTTCCAACTTATGGCAACCCTAAGGCAAACGTATCTTGGCAAGTTTCTTTAAAGGGAGTTTGCCATTGCCATCCTCTAAGGATGAGAGAGTGACTTGCCCCAGGTCACCCAGTGGGTTTGCGTGGCTGAGCCGGGATTTGAACCCTGGTCTCCAGTGTCATAGTCCAATGTGTAAACCACTACACCATGCTGGCTCTGCATCTACACTGCATCTACATGCAGAAATAATGTAGTTCAACAGCATTTTGACTGGCATGGGTCAACTTATTATTGTCTCTCTGATGTATATTCTAACCTGAGAATAGAAGTCATCACAGAAGCCTTTATGGTGGCTGAGAAGAAGAGGGAATCAGATGTCCTATTTCCCTTTCTAAATTGAAGCATTAGCAAGCATTAGCAAGGACCTGAAGAGGACAGAATTCCTTACTGCCCTGTGGCATGCAATGAAAGGATTCCTGCTGTAGATAGAAGACAATGTACTTTTTTGTGCTTAGATGGAAACAAGCATGCGCTCTAATCATTCACAAAAAGTTGTATCCTTGCAAAAATTATACACCTGCTTTTCCAGATGAATGTCCCAAATGTATCGTGTCACTTGTCAGCCAGGAAGAAATATATGTAGAAGTAATGTAGGAAATTTTGTGCAACGCCATTCAACGGTTCTTGAATGTAGGTTCAGGATTAGGACAGCTACGTATTCTTGATGCAATGACAAAGTGAATGTAATGTTAAAGAGAGAGAAAGCCGCTCCCACTGCAACATTTTCCTTAAAATATAGTCTTCAATGCCAATGTAATGTTCAAGAGTTGGTTATAAATTCTTTCCTGGAGACTTTTTACCCCTGTTGAAAATAGATTGAACTTTTTTATGTAACTGCCTTTGAAGACAATAAACAATTAAAGTTTATAAGAGGGAGCAATAAAAAACTGTTCCTCTTTTATATTTGCATTTATGATGGTGGAACCACCAGAATAACTTACTACTGGAGATGTTTGTTCAGCAAGTAATGGAGGTTTAAAACACTTCTATACTGGCAACTAGACAAATCCCATCTTTGTAATATATTATCCTGTTTAAAAATAAGTCTGGAATATGCATTATGAGACATTTATATCACACAATGGGAGTGTAAATCAGATATGACCAAGCATGACCCGGATGAGAGGTTACATTATGGCCAACCAACTGAAACTGAATCATGACAGACAAAGACTCTATGGATTTCAGCATTGAACAGCTTTCCTGAAGAAAAGTAATATTGCTTCAAGAACCAACAAATATATTAGTACAATGTATGGCAATAAATACACCATATAGTTGTATCAAAACATGCAACATTCAGATAAACAACTTAATAGTTGACTATGAATTATACTAGAAAATGCAATTTATTAACAATATAGTAATTCAAAAATGGATTACAGCTATAACAAAAAAACAACAACAACATGATAATCAGGATTGTAACAAACATTTTTACATGCACTTTTCACCATACTAAATTTCCAAATGGAGCATGTCCAAATATAAAGAACACAGAAAATGTTGTCCGAAAGGTGATAAGAAGTAAAAAAGAGAACTGTTACTATCACTCTGGAAATGTGACATTGGTTCAAAATAATCTTTATTCAGTACTTACTTCCATTTCTCCAAACACGTTTGCGAGGGATGAATGACACAACCGTCTTAATTTCAAAATGTGAAATTTAGCCACAGTTTTGACTCCTATGAATAAAAAGTAATCAATAATAAGAATTACAGAGTTTATATGTCACTTAATAATACAAAGGAAAGAATGAAAATAACATAAATACGAACCGTGAAACTTCCCGATTGAAATTATTGAATCTTCTATTACTTTCAACAAGGTGTTTTCTGGCATTACTGGCAATTGCCAGGGACAACAGGTTTATGTTCACAACAGTAGCAACATAACAACAAGACCAATATGGAAGAGGGAATTAAAGCAATATATACCAGGAATAACTTTTTAATACTTTGTCTTCTACATTCAGAACAGTGGTAGATTGTTCTTGTCTAAGAAAGGAAGGAAGGAAGGAAGCAAGGAAGGAAGGAAGGAAGGAAGGAAAGAAATATAGCTTTTCTTCCAGTGGAACCTACAAATCTTGTAGCACATACTTGCAGATTCCTTACAGAGCCTAAAACTGGTGTTGCTTTCACTGAAAATGAAGGGAAGAAATATCAACTATTTTATAGAAGCTAAATAATACTGCGCAAGAATAGAGAGAGAATAATTGTCTATTCAAACACATGCTCTCCAGCTCACAGGTGATAACAGCTTAAACATTAATTCATCTGAGAATATTATGTGTTAAGAATGGCGCACAAAGTTAATTAAGACTTGGAAGCTTTTAAGACTGATCCTTAACTGGCATAAATCTGCATAGCTCTATTGACTTTCAGAGGACTTATTCTCTCTTATCCCAGATGAGAATTCTGCCTTTGATTTAAAACATGCGCATGCGCACACAGAGAGACATGCACACACAGCCTTTAGATCTCCAGAGCCTTCAAGGTAAAACTTATGCATAAACTCCTTTTTTAAAAAAGAAGAAGCAAATTAGTTTATATATTACTCATTCAGCAGCATGCTATTAGAATCTGTCACAGACCATAGGAAGCCATTTTGTTGTTTAACTTAGGGGTGGAACATACTTGTCTCTCTCTTAGGTCACGTCTTCTCAGATGTAAGACACCAGGGCCCACAGATTGTTGGTAGGTTAAGTTGAAGACAAAATAAGGGGGTCAAAAACGAGAACAGACCCACTGTATGTATTAGATCAAGGGTGGGACAAAAGGAACACATGTGCCTCCCCAGTGGTCCCACTGCAACTCAACATCATACCTGTGTCCCTCACATCCTCCATTTTCATTTTCTGCCACTGAAAAAGATCCCTGTGTTGTCTAACAGCCAGTTTGTGTGTGTGTGTGTTTCTCCAAACAGCTGTTTTCAGGAATGACATGGGTAAGACTCAGGCATAGGAAGTTCCTCTATGGGTTCTAGGGTTATTCATTGAAAGAAATGTTAAAATCATGTGGAGCTGTTAAGACTTAGCAACCTTTGCATGCCTCTATTTACTAACTGCTAGTTTGTACAGTTGGTCCTCCTTATCCACTGATTTTTTATCCATGGATTCAAGTATCCACCTCTTGAAAATAAAAAAAATTATATACATTCCAAAAAGCAAACCTTGATTGTACATTTTATATAAGGGGTACCATTTTGCTATGCCATTGTATTTAATAGGATTTGAGCATCCACAGATTTTATTATCCACAGGCGGTCCTGGAACCAAACTCTTGCAGACAACAAGGACCCACTGTATTCAGAGACATAGCTGTGTTAGTTTGGAGTATCAGCATGCAAAGGGATTTTGTAGCACCTTTGAAACTGACTGTGTGAAAGAAAATGTGACAGAAGCTTTTGTAGACTTAGGGCTGGTACAGATGGGCACTTTGCACTGGCCTGGGCCCAAACTAGTGGTGCATGGCATTTATGTGGTCAGCAACCCCACCAGACACCCTGGTCACCATCATGTCATACTCCCGTCTGTACGAAGCATGCCCAAACAACGCTGTGCCACATGGATGTCATCATGTCGCAGAGGCACACCAATGGCTCCCCACATGCAGTGTAAAAAAGACCCACCGGGGAGCCATGGCATTTGGTTGCTGCAGTCTCCATCTGGGACAGAATGGGGTGGCACCTTGCTGCCCTTTTCTGCCCATCTATCCGGCTCCTTAGTTCTTCAGGTGCATGCAATGATCCCTGATGTAACAGAGATGCTGAGAAGACACACCAACCCCACTTTCCAATATTTCTTCCTTCTGATCCACATGGGAACCAAAGATATTGCAAGATATAGCCTTCAATACATTGTAAAGGACAGTGTGGACGGGAGTAGGAAGGTGAAGGACCTTGGAACACACTGAAACTGACAGATTGTTTAAAAATGAATTTCCCTCTAGATTGTGCATTTATCTGTGCAGTTTATCTGATTTATGCAACTTATCCCCACTGGCTGAAGCATATTGCTGGCTAATTTTTCAATAATGCATACTTTGCCCATTAAATATAACATGCACAGTTTTGTGTACACTTTATATCATGAAAATACTTTTAAAAACCTGACAGACAATAAATAATGGAGGATTCCCCTTCCCTTCTCAATGTTCCTCAGGCTGGGGAAGATCTGAAACTGTAGCAACTTCTCTTCAAAGGCTGCTTTATGTCCTCCCTTCCTGCTTTTTAATAAAAAGCTCCTTTTAAGCAAAAAATAAAAACAAAATAAACAGGCAAGTTTAGGAAGAGTAAGTTTATTGATTCCTTTGAAGGAGCCCTGGATGGCACTAGCTTGATCCTTTCATTCATATTTTATGGGTAATGAAAAAGAGGTTAATGCTGTTATGTTTATCAGATAATGTTGAAAAACTCACTGGGACCTACAAGAAAGGCCTAAATAAATTGTGAGGCTTAACTGTACGAATGGCTGTGTCCCAAAAGGCTTTGCAAATCTATGGTTTTAAAATCCCAGTTTGAGCTTTACAAATGTTTTATTTAATTCTATACAATATTCGGCATCGAGTGGTTTTCCTGGGCTGAAATTCAGTCAATCAGAAAAAGACAGCCAAGAGCAGTCTTACCTCATGTTTCTAAACACATTTATTTGGAAATAAGCTGTGCAAAATCTCAGAGGAACTTTTTTTCCCCCGTCCAAAGCTTTTCCTACAGAATAAAAAATTCAGAGGTTATCTTGGGAGTCTGAAGTCTTGATTCTGAGAGCACAGCTCTGTCTACCTGAACAGGAGTGTTTAAGGCACATTTCATTATAGAATCTGCAATTCAGAGTAGATTTACTAGGGGGAAAGTCCTATTCAAATCAGGGGGACTTGTCTGAGCATGCTTCATCTGTCATGAGTGGCCCACAGTTTTGCTCTATGAAATTATAAACTACAATTCAGAGCTTGGAAAAATGACTTTCTAAGGAAGAGGTGGGCATAATGTAGTCCTCTGGTTGCATGTGGCCCCCATGCCCCCCAGGGCTCATAACCGCCAAAACATGGACTCAAGGAAGAGCACTTTTTAAATGGCCTCTAGGTTATCTGGAAGACATTTTACCACATTTCCCCCTTTGGGTCAATAGAGGCCCAGAAAAGGAAGTGAACCAGAACTGACCTCCACTCACTTGCTAGTCCAAGAGGCTATTTAATCTACAATCATATAAAATGACATGATGTAGGGAGAAAATAAGGTCACAACTTTTATTGGTTAGAATAGTAAGAGGTAGGCATTGAAATGCGTCCAATTACAGGCATCAAACAACCTTCCTGTTAGTTGATGAGCAAAAGCTTGACCCACTTGCTTGGTGACCCCTGGGATGAAAGGCCCTGGATGCCACATGGGTGGAAGCCACTACAGTAGTCCCTTCCCTTATGTGGGTGATCCGTTCAGGACTCCCCACATAAGGGAAATTCCATGGATGCTTAAAGAAATGGGGCTTGTGCCTGCGGCAGTGTGCGGTGGCATGTGGCACTTCCAGCTCATGGTGCCACTGATTACGGTGCAGCTTTCAGCATATGCTGATTCCATACACACCAATATAAAAGGTGGGCAACCTTCTTCCTCCAACCTAGTGCAGCTGCAATCCAAAGTATATCTTACATTCAGCCAAGTGTCATGGCCCCACTCCGACAGATGAACCCGATTATCATGATACAAGGAGGAATGTCTAACATCTCCTTGCATATATTTATGGAGAGGGGGGAGGAAGGGTGGATTCAGCCATGTTAAAATATCAACAACAACAACACAAAATAACCCATAATTGTTGGAACCAGGTTCAGAGTTGGATGTGGGAAAAGGAAGATTCTATGGATGTAGCTTTTATAAATCATACTATTATACTTATATTGAAATAATAGTAAGGATTTCTAAAATTGTACACACACACAAACATATGCAATTACTTTCATCTTTTCTTGAGAGAGGATGATGTATAACTGTATGCTTTCATCTTGCATACTTTTCATTTTCAAATGTTACTATTTATCTGCTGTTACACTCCTGGTGATGTTAGTGTAATTGTGTCTTTACACCACACAAACAAATTCCTTTGTTTTTAAGAGCCTGATGGGGCCGCTTAAACCTATTTTATACACCCTTCGTTTCCTTAAAAGTTGCCTCTCTGTAGCAACAATAATCTATCAGTCCCCAGGCTGCCTGATAGCCATAATATTGGAAAATCTGGAGATCTATTTCTTTCTGCACAAAATGGAAGTGTGTGTGTGTGTGTGTGTGTGGTGGGGAAGAATACAGCATCATATTTGAAACCAAATGGTTTGTTTCAGCATGT
Organism: Sceloporus undulatus; assembly: GCF_019175285.1. Lineage (NCBI taxonomy): Eukaryota > Metazoa > Chordata > Lepidosauria > Squamata > Phrynosomatidae > Sceloporus > Sceloporus undulatus. Next base: position 126,061,470 of record NC_056527.1, on the reverse strand, counting down.
CGTTTTGTAAATATGAAACAACTTCAGATGCAGTTGGAAGTACAAGCACAGATATATAAGTTTGCAAGGTTGTGGAGTAGGGTCACAATGTATTAGGATTAAAAACATGCACATTATTTCCCAGGTCCTGAACCTTCAGGGCATGTCTAAGATGATACAGGCTGACAAGGAGTTGGCCTATATCCTTGGGGTGTAAAAGTGATACTTATATTTTATTATACTTAAAATACTTAAAACAGTACTAAATGGATACTTAAAATAATATGCAAGAAAGTAAACACATAAAGCAATACTAAAATTAAAAAGTGCTTAATCAAAGGCCACACAATACTTGAGCAATACCAATGCTATGGATTTGTGAATATATTCCAGTTCAACTGTTTCTCTTTCCAATCTATCCTTGGAATTTCTTTGTTTGAAAATAGCTTCTTGAAGACTTGATTGTACTTTCAAGAAGATTAAAATGTTCTCCCACCAGCTTTGGGGAAAACGAGGAAAATTTCAGGCAGAGACCTCACATAGTTGAAGGCTTCTTCTTTGGAAAATGCATAGAGTCCTCATTCCTACTCTAATAGAATTTGCAGTTGTTGTTATGTGCCTTCAAGCCATTTCCGATTTATGGTGACCCTAAGGCAACTCTATCATAGTTGGGGGTTGTCATTGCCATCCTTTGAGACTGAGAGAGTGTGACTTGCCCAAAGTCACCCAGTGGGTTGACATGGCCAAGCTGGGATCCGAACCCTGGTCTCCAGTGTCCTGGCTCTTTTTATGAGACTACTTTCAGAATAAAAATATTCTATTTTATGTGGGTTTAATTTTAACATGTGGTCCCTCTAAATCTTGCTTGCTGCTGTTTATAAGTCAGTGGTATTGATAGGGTATCTCATTTTTATTAGTAGGCACTGTGTCAAACATATGGAAATGAATAAATAAATAAGATATTGGTGCACAGTGAGGCTAAAAAAGCATGGAAAGATTGCACATAGCCTACCCTAGAGGGATCATGTATCTTCCAAAGTAACACCCGAGGGGCTATTTATGCTTCGTCCTCCATCTCTGTAGCATTGTGGCAGGAAACAGCATTTTTGGCATCCTTCCTCCTCTGTGATTCTTAACTAACAAGCTAATGGCTGTGATTTTAAGATTCTTAAATAAAGTATTAGCTTTAAAGGAGTTGTTAACAGGGCTATTATGGGGCTGTGTGCCTTTGACTTGCATCCTCCAATATGAATAATTTATTTTTATGACAGCTTTAGCTAAAAGACCCAAGAGAGTCTGTCAACATTTTAATATACCATTATGGCACAAAGACCTCAGAAAGAGAAAACAATATCAACTATGCAAGAAAACTTTGCTCCGTAATTACTTGAAGGGAAATTGAACAGCGAGGGTATAAAGGAACATGGGGTCATCTGTAATTCCATCCACTTCCCAAGCATGAGACCAAAACCCTGGCACCATTTTCCTTTGAAGTATACTCAGAATCTAATAGCCCCAGATGCCCCAGAAACCAGCTACAGTTCACCTCTCATTTTAAGTTCCTCTCACCCAAATGAGACCCTGCTGAAGTGTTTTAAAAATTATTTCCACACTTCCAAAACACCCCTCACCTCCACTGAAACCCTAATCCTATGATGTGGTTGACACAGACCTCGCATTGCATTGCATAGCCAATGCAAAGAGACTCTACTTGAGGCAACCACCTGGCAGGCAGGTGGTTGCCTGGCAGCTCTTGCTGTTCATGAAACATGTACCTGTTTAATGATGAAAAAG
>NC_056527.1:125989748-126059687 GCF_019175285.1 Sceloporus undulatus | reverse complement strand
GATCTCTGAGATCTTTAATTTGCTGTCTGGGAGATGACAGCATTGTGCTACCATGTCAGTCTTAATATCCAAAGAGGTAAGCCAAGCAGATGGATCGTCAGTCTTCATCTCAGCCAAAAGGATCAGCAAATCTTATGTGAGATGAAAGAAATCATGTAGAAGCAACTGTTAGCACCTTGAATGGTCCCACAGGCTACTGAGGTAGCAACCTTATATCTAATTCCCTTAGCACACTGAGTCAAGAACCGATGAAATGAAATACTGAGTTGACCTTTCATGTCCATGTGTACCCACCTATGTCTGTGCCCACCTGTGACATATACTATAGACTGCCACCCACACTAGCTGCTATTGCTAGAGTAATTACTATATATTGTTGTTATTGCTGTTGTTGGTGATGATGATGATCTCACCCAGGCATAACAGCAGCAAAAACAACTCCAAGAAAACAAGCTTCAACTCTATCCCACTGGAGTTAGGGGGAGCAAAAGAACCAGCACAGCTAGCTCTGAATGCTGGAAAATATTCTGCAGCTCAGTTGTGCTGTTGCGTAGCAACAAAGGCAGCTCAAAGACAAAGATGTCTTCCACAGGCTAACCCAACCTGCCTAGCAACTTGACAGTGAGCTGAAATTTCCAGTGGCCAGAGTGCTGGAAAGAACAGCCAATCGACAAAAGCAGAGCTGCAGTTTGAAAATAATCACCCAAGCCATGCGTGCCAGGCAAAAGTCGGGCAAGGAAAACCTGTGTGGTTGTGTGTTAATCTCCTTCACCAACCAACAGATAGAACTCAGAGGGCAAAAGCAGGGAATAAAAAGTCCAAGCATCCTCAAATTTAAAGCTGTGTGTGGTGCAGGGAAGGGCCAGTATGGTGCAGTTGTGGTTTAAGTGTTGGGTTTTGACTCTGGAGGTCAGAGTTCAATTTCCCACTCAAGCCTAAAAACCCACCAGATGACTTTAGGCAAGTCACACTTTCTCAGCTTCAGACGATGGCAATGGTAAACCTCCTCTGACTAAGAAAACCCTACAATAGGTTTGCCTTGAGGTTGCCATAGTTTAAAAATGATGGAGTGGGAGACTCTCAGGTGCAAACGATAGGCTTAAACTAGGCCAGAACCAGAGGGAGCCTCCCAAGTGGCTGCTGCAGTAGTGTCCATTAATTTAAAATGCCTGCCACCCTCACAGGTCTCTCAATACTGCCCCTCATACTTTCTGCTTCCCAACCACCAAGCGCATGTAGATCTGCAATGCTCTCCTATTGGGCTGAATCACCAAAAGCTTCAAGAAAAGCTAACACTGCAGCAGTGACCTCCTCTCTATTAGGGAAACCAGTTCTATATACCAAAAGTAGCCATAAAAACAGAAAAAATAGCTGTATTAACTGTAACATATTCTGTCAATTCCCAAATGCATACTGTGATCATACCTTTATTAGGCCAACCAAAAAGGCACAAAATTTAACTGAGATATTCAGAGCTCTTCGTCTCACAAGATGTCACAAAATTAGGCTGCAAGAAGAAAGCATGTTTCTGTCTTGAATTGTAATGGATTACAATTTTCTGCAGACTCATAAACGGGGTTCATCAGGTGAAATGATAGTATTAGGTTGCACTAGAGTCACTCATCATTACAATATTTCCTTATATACATATAAATATGATATCCTGGGAAAGGTGAGAAATATTCCAAGTCTCAATTCTATACTACACATGAAAAACAACATCTCTCCAAATCTAAAGGGTGTCCACCAGCATCATCCTGGAGTAATCCTGACTCTTGGGAGACTAGATAGGTGACACTGCTGAAATTGACTCAAAAGTACATAATGCACCCACACTGGGAATGGAACAAGAGTTTAAGATCCATCCAGCTTTTAAGACATGGTTACATTATGGTACCACAGTACTGTTTTGTACACATGGGATCTTAAAGTGTGTGTAGGTTCTTAAAATGTGCATGTTTTTTCTCCCTGGTACAGAAATAACAAGGATGGTATTGAGAACAGGGTGGGTGGCGAACTTTCAGCTGTCACTTTATTCCTTGGATAGGAACAAAATAATGTGCAGTGAGCACAAATAGTGCTATTGCCATATAATGACAGCAAAAATGTTTTCTTTTGTTTGCTTGTTATTGACTGGGAGCATGACTTTTGAGACAGTAAAAGGAAAGGTAAGGAATTTATTTCAGGAAAGGTTGCCAGATCAAAACGTCAGAAGATAAAACACTGGCTTTTGTCTTACTGACCCAAGTTATCAGGGGCCCAGTAGAGAGCCCTCTGTTTCATGCCTGAACTCTAGGACAATTTGTGCAACCAAAACAACATATTCTGGTGACAAAATTCACAGACTGTACACTTGCTGCAATTGTTGTTTTCCTTTCAGGTTCTAGGATTGTGACCTCAGTTCATCCTTCAAACAGAGCAGACTTTCTTTCCAGGGATCCCCATAGGATAATGTCTGGGAGCTACTACAGCCTTTGGAAGAACAGATGGGGGAATCATTGCATTGCATACTCTCTTCTTGTCTCTGCATTGCTTAAACCTCTAGGTGGGAAAGAAAGAATTAACAGTGATAATAGTTAGATTCTGAAAGCTTAAAATGAAATCCTCTTGTGTGGCATGATTTGAAGCAGCTTTTTTTCTGGTATATTTCAAAACAGCTTCCTATTAAGAAAAAGCCCCCTTTTAAGTATCTTCATACATCTTTCATGAGTTAGCTGCTGTCTAATTTATTTGGCATTCATTAGCATACAATTAGCCCAAGGAACTTAAAGAATGGAGGGGGGATCTGCCCCCCAAACTAAGTCCTTATGTATGTAGATTGAATATTGGATGATGTTCACATTCTCATCACTGATACTTCTTTGGTACTCTCAAAAATTACAAGTCACTGGAACCTAGCCATGAATACCAGTGGAAAGAGCCTTCCATTCCACTTTGTATATATGACTATGTCTTTGGTGCCCCAAAGGAGAACAGTATTCCAGTCCTGTTGTAGTAAATAGAGGTCCACAGTGACTACATTACTCCACTGATTATCCTCAATACTCATACCTGTAATTTCAAACAAAGAACATCCCGATAATGTCAGTGCTCTTCCAGATGGCAACTTCCCGTGTGCTCTGACTGGCATTTATGTGCTACATTTGAATCTAGCAAAGTGGGAAGCTGTTTGGGAGGTATTATAGCATAGTTCCACCTGTGCTGCTTGCATGAGGAATGCTCTTTTTTTTTTCCTTTTTAAATACATTCACTGAGAAACAGTTGGTGCTTCAATGTCAGGATAAGTCCATATTTGTATGTCTATTTTGAAGGTGAGCAGCAGATCAGTACCAGGTACAAAGCTGTTCCTACAAAACTGTCCTCTTTAGTGCCTTCAAGAATTATGGAGATTATCGCATAGCAATTTGCCCGCAAGATAGATGCAGGATTTAAAAGTCAAAAGTGGATTTTACCACACTGCCTCATAGGCAGGTGATGCAATCCATGCCTCTTTGGACTTCTCGCACAGTTTTTCAAACATGGGGAAATCCCGTGTCTATCCCATGGGCAAATTGCTGTGCAATAGTCTCCTATGTTATCCATGGGCTGCTAACCATATCTGCTATCAGTTCTGTTCCAAGCAAATTTGTATGTGTTGCTGTGTGTCTTCAAGTCATTTATGAGTTATGGCAACCCTAAGTTGAACCTATCACAGGGTTTTCTGGGCAAGATTTGTGTGAGAAGTTTTGTCTTTGGCTTCCTCTGAGACTGAGAGAATGTGCCTTACCCAAGCTCCATGAAATTCCATGACACAGCAGGGATTTGAACCCTGGTTGCCAGAATTGTAGTCCAGTGCTCAAACTATTACACCACACTGGCTCCGAACATTCAAATACACACAAGGTGGAAGGTGTGAATGCCCTTTAAATGTCACACTTTTTACTGGTGTTCAGCAGGTCTGTAGAATATGTCCATTAATAATAATTGTTAAGACCCTTGCTTGTACAGGGATGCTCAATACATTTAGGAAGAAAAACGCTTCTGATGTATGATTCTCTCTCTGCAGTTCTCTTTTTCTTAGGAACAGTCACAGAGAAGGCAGAGATTAAAATGTTCCTGCAATTTCCCGGGATCTCATATTCCACTCAACATTTTGTACAAAAAGAAAGAAAAAAAGACATATACCTCTGTCACCAAAATCTCATTATTCTTGCTGCTGCTCCACTCCATATGGTCTCCCTCTGGAGTTATAGCTAATTGAAATGGCATTTGCCACCTGTAGATGCTGCTGAAAAGCACCCACCTCACCCCAATGCAGGTGATTCACATAGAGGAAGGTAATGTTCAAGCATCATTTCAAATATGTGCTTTCCCCACTCTTTCTTTCACATCTGCGTTTTATGAATTTGGAGGTTGCTGACGTTGGCATTCAAATGATGCAGGTGTTTAAAACTGCACATACCAAAAGAGCCTTTTCAGCATTGTTCCTCCTGTATGCTGGGAATGGGTTTCTAAAAGTGAGAAAGACCTTCTTCTAAATCAGGCCTTGGAGTTTCCAAATATAGATAATCCCTTTGGCACCAATTTTCCAACTCTAGATATAAAGGTCTTGGTTGTATGCCCCCTTTCATTCAACATGGGCCAATTTCATGCAAAGCACGGACGATAGTGGCTGATTTGCCAGGGTGAGCACACATTTTACCTGAACACCCCTTCCTGCCCCACAGAAAGACACAGGTCATCCAACATGGTAATATTAAAAGGAGGAAGGAAGGGGGACCTTTCAGATTAAGTGGATGTATTTTTGCATGAACATTTGTGGCTATAAACCCTCTTTTTCAGATGCAGTACCACTTAAATATTTGTGGGAGTGAGATAGAATGTAATAAAAGAAAGATGCAAACCATGACTCTCATATCAAAGGGCTGCTGCATACGGTGATACAGGTTTTTTAGATCTTTCTGTGACACGAGAGGCAGCATAGTGTGGTGGTTTGAGCACTGCACTAGGACTCTGGAGACCAGGGTTCAGATCCTGGCTCAGCCATGTAAACTCACTGGGTGACCTAGGGCAAGTCATACACGCTTAGTCTCAGAGGAAGGCAATGGAAAACCTCCTTTGAACAAATCCTGCCAAGAAAACCACATGAGAGATTTGTCTTAGGGTTGCCATAAGTCAAAAATGACTTGAAAGCATCAAACAACAACATGACATGGTAGTTCTGTGTTGCCACATGAAGTGCAACTACAGAGTGGAGAGGAGAGGCTATGTACCATCCTCCAGTCTCTGCAATAACCTATTCTCTAGTTTCTTGGCATGATAGGAAACAAAGTATGCTATGTAACTTTCACAGTATCAGCTTGTTCTTTTGGAAGAATTTCCCTAGCACTAGATTACACACCTTGCAGAGTTATAAGCATTTTTGATTTAGCACATGCAAAGCCATTCTAGTTTCCTCTTTATCTCTCCCTCTTTTTAAAAATGAAAAATGCTTATATTTCATAGTGGATGCTAATAAATTAGTAGGATCTTTCCAACTAAATGTTTCATCCTATCCTATTACTACATTTCCAAAAGAAGCTAAAATGCTAACATCCAAGAGTGACTTTGGTCACTTTGAGTTCCATTGTGAAAGCAAACTGGAAAGTCAAGGTTATAAATGTTACATTCCCCCTATAAATATTGCGTGACAGAATGTTTTCTCCAGACACAGCCAGAGCCCTCCATCAACACCAGGTTTCCAGAGAACAAACTGTGTTATTTCATGCACAACCCAAGAAATACAGACCAAGAGAAGATCACTGAGTGTCAGATGGAAATTGGATTCCTTACACATCCCAACCTGGATTAAAAATTGTTCAGTGTATAATATAGAATACTGTTGTTCAAACTACTCTTCACAAGGTAAGATAAAATATGCAACTGTGTCCTAGAGAGAAACTGAAACTGGACATTATCCAAAATGTGGTTTAGTATTGATCCCTCTGTATGGTGGCATTTTTCTACCCAAATAGCCATTTAACTCTAAATTTATTATAGTATTTTGTTGAGGGCTACACATGTCAGAAGTTCTCTTCATTTAATTCATCAAACACTGGTATGGTTTGACAAGGGACCAAAAAGTGGAAACATCCATACTGAAGCCTTCCTTAGGAACTGAATGGCACTCTGAAGACTATGATGCATTTCACTCCATAAAATTATTGCAGTTTGATGCCACTTGAACTACCATGGGTCCATCCTATGGAATCATGGAACATGAAGTTTTGACATGTATGTAGATTTTTTATCAAAGCAAAAAATATTGCTTACCAAACTACAAATCACAGGATACTACGGGCATTTTAATAATGATATTGTGTAGTCTATTGCATTCCATATTTCATCACAAATAATAACAATACTTGATTAATGACTAAGTTTCTGTTTTGTTTCTCTCTATATATATATCCTATTGTTTGCATTATATTCTCATCTCTCCTTCTTGAGTATGCTAAGCTAGGTTTTATTTAATAGATGGTATGTCTATGGTATGTTCTCTGAATAAATACCCACATTGTTATTCGATTTTATTGCCAGATCCTAATACTGTACAATGAAAGGTTTCATGGACCTTTTACTGCTCAGTAGTAGTAGAATTATTTTAAACATTTGCCCTTCTGCAGTATCTGGTGCCATTATCTATGTATTATATATACACTTTGTAAAAATAAATGATCATGGTGAAGCAGATTATGTACTTTGTAATCTTGGCTCTGAATGTCATTGAAATGAAGAGCCATTTGGGAAATGTCCCTACAACTGAAACTTTTGGGGTCATCTTAAGGTTTCACACATGTTGCATATAACCTTAATCTTAAACTATGGAGATCCTAAAATGAGCATGTGACAAGGAACAGACTTGCTCTATACAATGGGACCCTTCCAAAAAAAATGTAGTTACTTAACAGGAAGGTTAATGCAGTCACAGTATAAAGCATCTCATGCAATTACACCATCATTGATTTCCACCAGTACCTTCTTGCAGCAATAGCATGTACATTTCTTCCCACCCTGTCAAGACGTCTTGCTTAGGAAGTTCAATTCTGGACGCAGGTATCATCCACAGGGGAAAGGTTGCAGAAACAAATATATCACTACCCCATTGGGTAATCCAGCCAGTGCTGCCTCCAAGCTTTTCATGAAATATGATGTCACCAAATCAATGTAAGTTTCCATAAATTACCTGCAGGCTAATGTGAGATCAAAATGCAAAGAGAGGCGTTAAAGAACAAGTGTCTGGTAGCTTTGCCACACAGAGACACTTGGTGCCAATTACATAACTTTTTTTTTGTTCACTTTAATCAGCGACAGTCATGTGTTACTAATCATTAACCTTTTCACCCATATTCCTAATGGAATAATTACTAACAGTAATTAGATGGAAAAATTGTCCTAAATGTATGGGCTGATTTTTGCAGTCTGACTTTTGGTTGACTTGTAACAATTTGCACATTAGCAGGAACTAATTTTTCAGGAGGTACAAGCTAAGAGCTGTACAAGTTTCTCCTACAGGAGAATAAAATTATCAACTGAACATATTTAAGTTAGGTGACGCATGAACATTGGTGGCCATCTCTTCCTGCAGTTTTATTTATTTCCATTTTCTTAGAGAGCATGTCCACCTCACACCTTGTTGAGATCCAGAACTTTCCTATAGATCCAATACATTCCTCTCCCCCTTTTTTTATGAGCCTGTTGTATAAAAGCAAATGAACAGTTATTGCTCTGGGGCTTAGCATATTCCATAAATAACTGCGGTGGTGAGAAAGGATAAATCTTTTCCCAAATGCTGTTGCATTGTATAGGGGAAGATGGATTATTAGAGGGTTGTTTTTGTGCAGGACAAACAGCAGGGGGGAAAATATTAATGTCAGGATCACAGACTAGCTATGTGATTGAAGCTGTTTGCTTGGGAGGTGCTTTGAGGTGATGGTTAGAAAATTTTAGGCCACCTCCAATCTTGCTTGCTGTGGCCTCAACCCAACAGAGGAGTGTAAATATCTACATGAGTACCTATGCTATGTTAAGCCAAATACCCTTGCAGGTACTCCTCATGGCCATTCCATGCTTTTTAGTGAGAAGCATCAGTGTCTGACTACTTTCCCATGGCCAGACATAAAATGATTATGTACTGAAGGCCATAGAGGACCTCCAAAGATCTCAGCTCTAATGTGGATGTACCCAGATGCTCCTCTAATCCTGCCTTTTCACTCTGAGGCATGGAATATTTGTGTGGGAAAGCTTCAAGGGCTTTACAATAAGTCAGAAGAGGGTTTGGGGGGCTGCAGTGGGAGGAAGAAAACAGTAACTCCCACTGCACCCAATAAGGAACATTTGCAAACATAAGGGGCACCATATCCCCAACAGACCTAACAGAATTCCAGCCTATGTGGGCCTGTCATATTCCTAGCTGGAGCTTCAAGAGTAGTCAAGGTCCAAGAAGAGTTCCAGGCAAAAGGCAATCAGTCAAGGGTCAAGGCATCAGCAAGGCATTTCCCAAGCACTGAAAGGAGGAGGGGAGGACATGTTTCTTGACCCATGCAGACATGGCTGCAAAAAAGAGCAACCAGCTTATGCTGGACTTTCACTGCCATCTTCCTTTTCTTGTGTGTCTTGTCTTTTTAGATCATAAGCAGGAGGGCAGGGAGCTGTCAAAATAGCAATTTATGGCCCAGTACATACCGGGCTTTGCGGCACCCTCATCACGTGCAAAGGTTGCCTGGGAGTTGCAGCGACCACACGCCCTGCTGCAACCCTCACATGTGATGAGGGCGTAACAATGGCGGCGCCCTGTTTATGTGGGTGCCGTCATTGTTATGCAAGTGCTGCTTGGCGTCTGCATGGCAGTGTGCGGCACGTACGTAACGAGTATGCCAGTGGTGTACCCATTACGCCACCACCATGACAGAAGACAACCCGCTTTTTGAGGGTTCTTTTTCCACTGGTGGGAAGTTGCACCGTTTGGCGGCTGAGGCTTCCCTCCAGCAGAAAAATAGGTGCTGGCAGGTCACCCTTTTTGGGCAGTTTGTACCGTGCCTATAAAGCACTCTGAGCCTTTTCTGGCTGAAGGGTGGGATATAAATACTTTAAATAAATAAACAAGTGAACTCCATAATGTTCGTTTTAATGAACATTCAAGAAGAAAATTTTAAATTATTTCTAGAGTACTTGTGCATCAGAATATTTCCCAAATGTCCATTCCCCCTCTGTAGATTTTCTATGAGGCAAAGCTATCTGGCAAGGGATAAGCTGGTATGGCTTCCTTTGGCTGTTTAATATTAAATACCAATAGCTTGCTTAAGAGTTATGCATTGCAGACCTTTATTTCTCCCTTGAAGAATGGTTAAATAAGGGGGCGAAAACCCCATGGCTGCTATTATTGTCATGAAAAGCCATGAATCATTTGACAAAACTAATTAAAACAAAGAGAGGTTTAATACTGCAGATAAATCTGAGATGAAAAAGCTTTTGTTTAATAAAAAAAAATGAAGAACAAAAATGATAAACTGTGGTCTAGGCATTTTTCTTCTTTGACAGTGCAATGTAGTTCAGTAAAAGCTATCAGGTTCTAGAGAGCATCAGGAAGAATGAAGACAGAGCATGGCCACAGAGGGGAAAAGTGCATACAAACCACAAGGAATTAGAAATGATATCCATCCCCAGTGCTTCCCAAGAATGAGGCATTATTATATTGTAGGAAGTTAAGAAGCCCCTGTTTTATTAGAGAAGGTAGATTTCATGTCTGAAACACATTTGGGGGGAGGGGGAGTGCTGCCATAGGAGTAGCTGTATAGAATCCCAGATCCATTGCTTTCAATGAGTTACTACAAAACAGCCATTCAGTCATGTTCGGTGAGATATGCGAAAAACAAAGATGGGATAGGATAGCATTCAAACTCCAGTAATATTCCTATTCCTTTTAGGATTCATTACAAACTTCTCGTTTTAACCTTTAAAGCCTTACCCAAATCTTGAATATTAGCAGATGTCTCCTTCGTTCGTTGTTATATAAATTTTGTATCTTTATACTGAACTCAGATATTACCAAGATACTTTAATATTAGTAGAAGTTAGTAGCCACCAAAAAATGAAGTAAAAGCTGTAAAATGACCATCTTTTTCTAGTTCAGGAGTATTTTATAGGGGTGAAGGATTTTATCAGGGGAAAACAGCCCTTTGAGGAATCTTTATTATGTCTATTTGAAGAGTGATTTCATGCTTCATTTCTAGGCTTCCCATAGGCATCTGAATGGCCACAATGGACTAGATACACAATTGATTTGACTGAGACCATTTTACTGAATGTTCTTATAGTGGAATAGAGCCCAGAAGAATAAAGCAGTGGGATGGAGGAAATCAATAGAGAGCTAGTATCTTTACTTCTCTTCGATATTATGAAATCGTAAGCTTCTGGTTTTGTATCATCATGTTCTCAGCTAACAATGCTTCTCTCAGGAGGAGATTTTGTGTATGTGTGAGTCTGTCTGAACTTGCTAGTCCTTGAGAATGTTCCACCCATCCTAATATGAAAATCAATGGGTCCCAGGAGAAGGATATCTCTATCATTAGATCAGCTCCCTCCATAACCTTCACACCAAATGACTTGATGTGTAAGCAGTCTCATGGTGTACAGGCTAACATTTATCTGGGAGAGGTTTGTTTGCAGGAGCTCTGTGCTTCAATCTATACATTTTCCCTCCATCTGTCCTTCGTTCACATTTTCATGCCGATATTTAATACAAGATTGTTCACTTTTTTCAAAAAAATGTGAATATTCAGACAGCTACCTATTTACGTATACATAGCTAAATAAAGTCTCCTGGTTGAAGACCAGAGCAAGGATTGCTCTGTGGCACTGCATCTGATGGTGACACCGGACTGAAGCTGAAAGGATGTTAAGCAACTAATATTCTCAGATGTGAAAGGACAGTCCAAAGCCACACAATACAAATATAAATCAGGAGAAAGTAGACATTGTAAAGCAAGAAATAGGGTATTTCAACGAATGGACACATGAACTATAGAACTACGATGGGGCTGTTGGTGACAGAATGGCTTGGAGGTCTCTCATTTAAAGGGTTGCCCGACATAGAAGATGGCAATCAATGGCAGTCAACAATAATAAGAACACATGAATAAAGGGATTATACTGGTGGATCAGACTGAACCTTGCATACTTTTCTATTCCCACAGTCACCAAGTTGATGGTGATGGGAAGCCTGGAGGCAGGACTTGAATGCAATAGCACCCTCCTGTTCATATTCTCCAGTAGTGGTTGTCAAAGGCATCTCTGACACTGAAGGTAATATATATATATATATATATATATATATATACACACACACACACACACACACACACACACTGATAGTTATTGATAGCCATATGGCAGCTTCTGCCTTCAGACTTCTAAAATAAAATCCGCCAAACACAAGATTTGGGGAGTTGTTTGCCAAGACACCCCCAATGGCATTCCTTCTCTCGGTTAACCTTTTCCCTCACTCCCATGTCACCACCTGCTTCTCCTCCTCTTCCCCATCATTTTTAGCACCCACTTCTTTGACAAGCAGAGGCAGTGAGAAAGCAGAGAGTGGCACCTTCCACTGCTTTCCTCATCACTGCTGTCTGTTTGTTTGCTCAGCCCTTCTGGACAGAGTGAGCGGGTCATTGAGCAAGAAGGATGCTCTGGTGGAACAGGTTTTGGAGGCTCTTTATGGACCCTTGATGAACGTGGGTCCTAATATACACAATTTATGCTGATCCTTGATATAGGTTGAGTCTCCCTTATCTGAAATGAAGAAATCCAAAATATTCCAAAATTGCTCACATGGGTGGCTGAGATAGTAGCACTTTTGTTTCTGATTGTTCAGTGTACACAAACTTTGTTTCATGGACAACGTTATTTAAAATGTTAAGTATAAAATTACCTACAGGCTTGGTGTAGTTGGTGTATATGAAACATAAATGACTTTCAAGTTCAGTCTTGGATCTCATCTCCATGGTTTGCATGGCTGAATGGGGATTTAAACCCCAGACTCCCAGTCCTAAATGCAGCACTCAAGTCACTGCATCTCGGTGGCTCACTGAATATCATATAATAATCTCTAAAAGTGGCAATCTCTTATTTTATTTTATTTTTGCCGGCATGATTTTTCTTTGGTTTTTTTTCTTTCCATTATGCAAATAACAAACATTGTTAAACGAGGAGGGAAACTTTAAGGGAGGACAGTCATTACAATAATGAAATAGAAGGAATGTGATAAGCATATATTTTCATTGTTAAAGTTTATAATTAGGAAAATTAACATGCACACCCAGCCAATTTCATTAGTTGTTCGTTCAGTAGGATCTAATTAGCACAATGACAAATCTATCCAAACTGGAAGAGACAGGAGGAAATAACCTGTTCCCGAATTCAGGAAGCAAGGAAGAGGTGGAGGGTGGTCAAGGCTATTTCCCATATGATGCTTTTTAATTCTTCTTCAAATGATTGGTCCCTGAGGATTAAGAGGTTATTGATCCAATCTGCTCAACTATAGTGATAAAAATATGCTAGAGTATATACAGTGTGCCCTTTTTTAATGTGGGGGATCCATTCCAGACCCTCCCCGTGTAAAAAAAAAACCCACGTATGCTCAAGCCCTATTGAAAGTAATGGGGTTTATGCATGTGGCGGCAGCGCGGCGGTGGGCACATGCCATGGATGTGCACCCCATTAATTTAAATGGGACATGCTGCCCTTTGCAGCATGTCCCATTTAAATTAATGGGGTGCACATCCATGGCACGTGCGCACCGCCACGTTGACACCACATGCTCTCCCAAACGGCTTTCAGTGTATGCTGAAAGCTGTGTATAGTGTGTCCGCATATGACGCAGGCGCACTGTATTTGAAGATTTTCCCTCTACCCATTTCTCCTTCCAAAACCTACTTTTCTCTTATAGAATATGAAATGGCAGAGATGATTTTGAGAGGAAAGAAAAAAGAGAGAGAGAGAGAAAATGTCTTCTTACCTTTCCTCTGTTCAAAGTCTAGTCCTCCCTATACTGATTTTGGATTTAACACACACACACACGAAAAAAACACCTACGTTTCACTGCGTGTCACATCTAGTTTGAGTCTCAATCTGCCAGAAATGATTGACAGTACAGATTCTCAGAGTCATAAAAATGGATTTAAAGACTAAGCGAGTATCCTTATAACCTGGCTGATTTGAGGAGAAATGAGAGGATAAAAAAAGATAAATAAAATAAAAAATCCCCTTAATGTGAACTTTAATTATTGGATTAAAGGTTCATTTTAATTTTAGAAATCTGAACCTGTTCATTATTCATTTATTTAAAGGTGGATGGTCATGCGACTCAAGCTCCAGCTGCTGCAAACACTCCTCTCTTACCTGCTGGGACAAAGTGGCGACTGGTGTGAATGGCTGTGCGACTAATAACAATGAGGGCCACTGATAGAATTTTACAGGACTAATTTATTTTAATCCAAAGAACAGCTTGGTTCTCTCAATATTTGCTTTGCAGCGCTTCCTTCCATCTCATATCCCCCCATTTCCTTGCAGCTATTTTGACCTTTGCTTTCTCACATTAAAACCGCAGTTCAGTACAGCAAGAAGATAGGGATGTTTCTAGATGTTCTTCAAATCCCTTTATTCTTCACCAACCACCATTCAGGATGCAACTGACGACACTCTGAGTATCATAACATCAAGAAGACCACCAGTTCATCGCCCCAGCTATATAGGGGGGACATATTGCAACTCAGCAATCTTGTCTGTCCCTTTAAACCCCCAAAGGAAATGAGAGAGGTTACAGTCACAAACTTTTTTTTTGTTTCCCATTTTTTTTCAGCTGTTTTTAAAATGTCCTAGTTTCTTCCTCCCACTTTCTCCCATTGTCTTCAACTCACTTCAGTGACTGCAATCTGAGTTCAAAGGGCAAAAGTGGCTTCTTTTTGCACCCTGAAAAGGGTGCAATAGCATTGGTGCCATAGCTTTATCATGCTCCTTCAGTGCTGTGTTGTGCGGACATAGCACCAGAAAAGTGCCATGATGCTGTGTACCGTGTGCAGTAGTGCATGGTGTTATGCCACCCTGGGGGCAGAATTGGGGCATGCGTCATGTGGACACTACGTTTCAACTCTGCCCCCAAGCTGGCTTTTAAGGCTGGTCTGCACAGGGCCATGTGTTTGTTGATCTCATTCACCCCCCCACTGCCAGGCTTCCAATGCTTACAATCAGGGACGTAGCTAGGATTTTAGGAAGGGGGGGGGTCCAGACTAAGTGCCACCATTATAATGGGGCTTGGGTGTGGCAGCGCAGCAGCACACACCATTCATTTTTCTAATGGAAGAGGGGGTCCGGACTCCAAGAACCCCGCCCTCCCCCTGGCTACGTCCCTGTTACAATGTAAGCAAAGGGAGTTGTTTCTAAAAGTGACCATAATCCTAAAAGAAATTTCAATAACTTCCAATTCCACAAAGTGAAACCTCCAAAGGGGGGGGGGAACCTCCAAAGAAGAAGGTTTCACCACTCTCTGAAGGAATGTGTTCCACTGTTGAACAGGTCTTACTGTTAGGAAGTTCTTCCTAATGTTTAGATGGAATCTCTTTTCCTGTAAATTAAATCCATTGCTCTGTGTCCTGGTCACTGGAGTAGCAGAAAACAAGCTTGCTCCATTCTCAATATGACAACCCTTCAAATATTTAAAAGTGGCTATCATTTAATCTATCAGTTAACCTTCCCTTCTCCAGGCTAAACATGCCCAGCTCCCTAAACTGCTCCTCTTAGGGCATGGTTTCCTGACAACTTTAATGGCACCAAGAAGAGCCACATCCTGACAGTAAGGGCTGTTCGACAGTGGAATGCACTCCTTAGGAGGGTGATAGAGTCTCCTTCATTGGAGGTCTTTAAACAGAAGCTGGATGGCCATCTGTCGGGGATGCTTTGATTTGGATTTCCTGCATGGCAGAATGGGGTTGGACTGGATGGCCCTTGCGGTCTCTTCCAACTCTATGATTCTATGATTCTATGACTCTATGATTCTATCTACTCAATAATCATGATTCATTCTGCTTTCCTTTGTCAAACATCTTGCTTCTACACAATCAATATCTTGGCTACCATAAAAGCTTAATTTTGCAGTTGGAAAAATTACTGATTGATCAGATTTTTCTAGAAGAGAAAGAAAAAATAGTATAATTGAATTTAACACACATAATATATTGTCGAAGTAAAGATTTCTGGATTATAAAGATGGATTTAAAAAATGAAGTAGATGTTTAATTGGAATACTGGATGGCACCCTGTAAGGCATTTATGCCATCGTATTGACACCCATTGAACCTCCCACCCGTTTTTAATTTAAAAAATCTCATTGTCCAAATATAAAACCATATCTTTAAAAAACAAAACAAAATAAATACTTAATAACAGGTAAGCACTGAATTATATCATTAACTATTGTTGAAAAGTGTAAGGAAAAAGAATATGGATTTTTAAAGATGTGGAAATGAGCAATATGCCAAACTGAAGTTCCCTAATTATCCTCTTATGGAAGAGTTCTAGCTTTTATTATTATTTGATAGAAACAATTATAAGACAGTAAAGGTTGTAATAAAATCCAATTATATCCCCAAAACATTAAAGAAATAATTACTTGACTGTTTTCAGTCTTTGCATTATTTCATAGACAAACAAAGACAGCTTAGAAAAACTTCTTATGTCCCCCACAAGTGTTTTAAATGTGGAGAAATGTTCCAATGGCAGTATTGTCCTATCTCCATACTTTCATCAGCTATAAGATGTGTCCCATGCTTCCATGGCTTTCTTCGAATTGGTAATTCATTCTCAAAGGCAGACCCCAGCCTCTAATTGTCCTCTCACTGAAATGACAAAGCCAACTACAGGAGTTGGTGAAGTAAGGCCACAACTTTATTAACTCAAAGAATTGGAAGCACAGCAGCCAATGGGACACACAAGGACGAATCTATATTGGGAACCTGGTTAAGCTAAGTCTCCCAACTGAAGACTTCAATGCTTGAAACCCAGGGTTTATTTCACCTGATGCTGCTGACATACTGTAGAATTAATACATTTTGACATCACTTTAATGGTCATTGTCCAATCTTATGGAATTCTGGGATATGTAGGTTGTTGGGGCACCAGAGTTCTCTGACAGAGAAGGCTAAATAGTTCACCAAACCACAAATTCCAGAATTCCATAGCATTGAACCATGGCAGTTAAAGTGGTGTCAAACTGCATTAATTCTGTAATCTAGGTGCAGCCATAACCTGATCCCATGAATGGATCTGGGGTCCCAAGGGATTCTTCCAAGTGATACTGGTTGTCACGTTTTCTCAATTAGGCAATCTTGGGAGAAGAATACACTTCAGATCTCTCTTCAATCTGGCCAGCAATGCACATGGATGCACCACCATTAGGGACAACAGGATGGGGGCATACCTGAACTCCTGTTGTTCCCAATGGCAGTGTGGACATGTGCACCTGCTACCACTGGAGACAGAGCAGGCTTACCTGAAGTCTTGTTGTCCCTAGCGGTGGAGCAGCTGTGTGCACATGCTGCCACTGAGGACGACAGGGGCTGTCCTTAATAGTGGCATGGCCATGTACATGCACCACCATTGGGGACCCTGAGACTTGAACATCCAGGGATTCTCATATCCGTGGGGAGGGGGCAGAATGGATCCCTGGTGCATACCAAGGTCCCACTGTACTACTTAGGCAAAATTTTAACAGACTGTTTTCCCTCAGGGCCTTCCTGGTAAGAACAATCCTATGCTGATCTGAAGCCAAGACCAGTGGCGTATAGTGTCTTTGGCTTTTCATTGTCCATGTTGTTGTTCTTGAGTCAACTCTGATTCATGATGACCCTGTGAATGAAACATCGCCAAGACTCCCTGTTCATGATTGCTCTGCTCAGGTCCTGCAGGTTCAGGCCCATGACCTCTGATTGAGTCCAGCTATCTAGCATGTGATCTTCCTCTCTTTCTACTATCTTCTGTCTTTCCTAACATTATTATATTTTCTAATGAATCATGCACTTGCTATTGCTATTGCTATGCGAAATGGAGTCCCATCAGGCTCATGAAGGCTATTCTACCAGGTTTATGTTTTCAAGCACGGTGAGGACCGGGGAATGAGACAATCACAATATTGTCAAAGCAAGTCAGATAACATACTTCACTTTTATCCTGAAATATAACTTTATCTGCTATTGTTTACCTTATCATTTCCTCATTCATTGTCCCTCTAGTGTGGTTAAAAATGCTCATTCTCTAGTAAGGAGTGACTCAAGCATTCTGCCTCACCCAGATGGTTAGATTTCAAAGAACATCCCCTTAAAATGTCAGCTGAATTTTGAATAATATGTCCTTTGGTTTATCTGTGTGAGTGCCAACCCATTTGTCTTGAACTTTTCTAAACTTATTTGTTGCCTTTTATGATGAGAAGCTTTCTTTGATTTCTATCCATATTGAAGGAGGAAAAAAAAAAAACTTCTCCAGATGGTCTTTTGAAGTTCTCATGGAAATTTAAAAAGAGGATGCAGAATGCACCAGGAGACGATAGCACCATGTGGCACTAAAACTTTTAACTTTTAGAATGGATGGGGTATTTTGCCTATGGCTTTAAGCACAGAGGACAATAAATTTCAAGGACGTCACAGTGACTCTAAGGCCACCCACAGTTCCTCTAAGGGTACAATTATTTGGATGTAGGTTTCATTGAACTCATTGGCACATGTAAACTTGCATATGACTGGATTGGATGTTGGGTTTTCACTTAAGAGAGCTAGCACTCTAGCAATGCAAAAGGATTTAGACAAGATAAAAATACATAAAGGCAGAAATGCATTCACACTTGCAGCATCAAAATTGGGGATGTTAATGGGGAGAAGATGAAGATGTTGATGTAAATCGATGCCATATATGTTGAAAGGTGAATATTCTAAACAATTGGATCAATTTTGAATTGGCGGTTAAATTTATGTTAGAGCAATGTATTGAAAGCATTACCAAAATAAAGTGGGGGAACCCATACATGTTTTACTTCTACCCTAATACAAGAAAAGGGGTGGCAGTGAAAAAAGGACTTTTCAAAGCTACATTGATTTTTTGAAAAGCCCATCTCTTATCCTCTTGTTTGTTCCTTCTTCAGAATCGAAAATGAAAATTAAGTTTCTTGAAAGAGATAAGTAGCCTATATACATTGTCTGATGCGAAACGCAGGAGGATCATCCGGATGCAAAGAAAATAACGGTTCTTCTGAGCTTCTCTTATTATGTATGACATAATATTCATAATTCCTCCACCGAGGGACTTTTTAAAACAAAAGTAGTGGTGATAGTAGTTGTGTGCCTTCGAGTCAAGTTTTCAGATTTATGGAGACCCAAAACTATTGTGGAGTTTTCTTGGCAAGATTTGTTCCCTGGGAGTTTGCCTTTGCCTTCCTCTTAGGCTGAGAGAGTTTGCTTTGCCCAAGGTCACACAGTGGGTTTCTATACCTGAGTTTAGATTCAAATGTTGGTCTCCCAGAGTCCCAGTCCAACATTCAAACCAACTGCACCACACTGACTCAGTAGTTTTATAGAAATCCTAGAAAACTAGACTTTGGGTAAATAAAATCCCACAAAACCAATTAGAGAACGTTAACACTGTATGTGGGAAGGAGGTATGTTGATGCATATATGCATTTATATCCCATCTTTCTCCCATGTTAGCTCTATGGCTCATTTACTTGAGAATTAATTTTGAAGAAGCATTAACATTGGCATTGTAATTTAAGTCAACGCTTGGTTTCAAAAAGGGATGCAATTAACTTGCCCCTTTCAAATGCCAACGTTTCAATTTAATTCATGATTTTATTGAATTTAATTCATCCCAAACCAATGTTACACACTCACACAGACACCTACATCCACAGGTTGAGACTCCCTTATCCTTATGCAACATACTTGGGACCAGAAGTGTTTTGAATTTCAGATTTTATTTATTTATTTGAATTTTGGGATACCCGCATTTGCATTTATGTGTGTAATGAGATATCTTGGGGATGGGACCCAAGTCTAAACATGAGATTCATTTGTACTTCCTATACATCTTATACATGTAGCCTGAAGGTAATTTTATACATAATATTTTAAAATTAAGTTTGTGCATGAAGCAAAGTTTCTCCAAGTGAAGAGACCAGGAGACCAGCAGAAATATGGATATAACCCTTATGCTTTTCTCTCTCTTTCTCTCTCTCTCTGTGCAAAGCCACATTAAGTCCATTCTTTTAGTTTACTCCACTAACCTTAGACTTGCTTTGGAGAAATAATAATGTGTGAGTATATGAGTGCATGACCTAGTCCTTGTGCCATGCTCCTGTCCTGTAATGGACAGAAACGAAATGAGCTGGAGCATCCTAGCAGAAGAAATAGTTCTGATTTGAGCCATGACAAATTTCATAATGGTCTTAAATGATTATGTGGACCTTTCATCACCTGAACCACAGACTGTTGCGCTTGACCTGACTGTTTTGATCATACCACATCTAATCTTGGCTTTACTATCAGATTACAAGGCTTAACGTGGCGCCTCGGAGATAGAAAATACGATTGCTCCATCTGAGAAAACACAATACTCTGGGAATAATGTCATCTGGCTGTGGGATTTTTCAGTTGCTTTTACACTATCATCACCGAAACGTTCAAAACTCAAAGTGAGATTGCCATTCTACACATCTAACTGCAACTAGGGATGTATCCACGTTAAAAAGCTAAGTCAGTTTCATGCCATGTTAACATAAAGTTTCATTCTGTGGAATCCTGGAATCTGTACTTTAGTGAGAAAGTGAGAAGACAGAGCTACAGAGTCCTTCTTATCTGTAGTCTTCAATAAAACAGAGGTGTAGTAATTTGCAAATGTAAAACCGAGTCCTAAATTGAAGATAAAAGGATGCACAATTATCAGTTTCAGAATGTGGCATTTTTTTAAAAAAAAACTCCCCCAATTTTGCTCTTGTAGTTTGAAATGAAAGATTTTCTGAGGAAGGAGATCTTTATTGTGATTTGTTTCCACACACAGTGAAAGTTATGCATAAAATCCCTTGTCTAAAGTAGAGAGCTTCTGCAACAGAAATAATTGGTTTATCTCTTACCATTTACCACTACTATTAACATGAGTCAGTCAGTCATGACTCATATATTACAAAGGCTTTGCAGTTTCAAGAGGCAATGTGTGGGCAGGGAGGAGGGGAGTACAGAGATACCAAATTCCATGGAGAGTTTTCATAGATTCTTTTTCTTTAAAGAGCACTTTGTTTACAATAACAGTATTGATCCATTTCCCATGGTCAGCTAGGGACAGTCAAGCTCTTTAGTTCAAGTACTTGTAGCCCCAGCACTACTACTATTTGTTCTCTGCTATATCCCAATAACTTGTGTGCCATCTAACAGGGAGTTTCATCTTCTGGCACTATCTCTTGTTTCACTTTTGATTCTCTCTTCATTGAAAGACATTGCAAAGAGGATTATTATGCTTCCTTGTGTGCTGTGGTATCTGAGAGATCCTCCACAAGTGTAGCTTTCCACTACTGTGACCAAATGGTAGCTGTTTGGCACATTCAGTCGGGTTCTTCAGCAAAAGCTTGTCTGATGTGGAAGATCCTGCTAACATCACTGCTGCCTTTGGCATAGCCTCTTGCCTCCCAGGAGTACATAATCTCACCACCATGGAGTGGGTGAGATACACTTTGCTGTTAGCTGCCCTCAAGTCGGTTCTGACTCGTGACAACCCTGTGGATGAGACATCTCCAAGAATCCCTATCCTTCATTGCCTTGCCCAGATCCTGCAAGCCCTTGCCCCAAACCCCCGTGATTGAGTCTATCCATCTGGTTTGTGGTCTTCCCCTCTTTCTTCTACCCTCCACCTTTCCTAGCATTATTGTTTTTTCTAGTGATCCATGCCTTCTCATTATGTAACCAAAGTACGATAGTCTCAACTTGATCATCTTTGCTTCCAAGGAGAGCCCTGGTCTGATCTGTCCAAGAACCCATTTGTTTGTCTTCCTGGCTGTCCATGATATCATAGTATTCCTTTCCAGCATCACATTTCAAATCAGTTAATTTTGTAGATACACTAGATCCACAGAATTCTCCAGTTCTACCAAACTTGTGTCTCTGTTAAACAGAGATAAAAATTTGTGTGGTATGATTTGCCATTTTGACAAGCCATGCTCACTCTGAATAATCACAGCATCCTTTTCCATGTGCTTCCTGGCCAATTGTCCAGTTACTGTATTTGTTCTAGAAACATTCATGGTAATAGCATCAAGACAGTGGTTGCTCATGTCTTCCCTTTTTTTTATGTTGCTGCTGACATCTCCAAACAGGGTCCTCATGTGATATTCTTACAGATAAACTTGGAAACTGTAGGCAAAAGACTTCTAATGTTAGGTGGCAATCCTTCAGTGTGCAAGCACCTCACATTTTCTCCAAGACTTCTCAAGAGATTATACATCAAGACTTCCTTTAATACTTCAGATGCAGTTTATCTGATCTTGAAGATGTGAATGTGCCCCTGTATCTCTACTTTTTCTTTTGAGGGGCTACACTCCCCTCACTGCATCATTCACTCTATTTTAACAAGAGTTTTTTTCTCTCTCTCTCTCTCTCTTTCTTTTCTTTTCTTTTCTTTCTATCTCACAGAGAAATCTAGCAAATGGGATATTCTTGCATAAAACATGTATAAATCCTGAAGGCAACAAGTCAGCCTTTATACAACTGTCCCACAAGAAGCGTGTTGACTGATCTCCTAGGGGCATTTGAGAAAGTCTGGTGAGGCACAAGGGATGTTGCTCTCCCGGGACTACAAAACTTGGAAAGGGGAATTCAAAAGAATGACATTGCTTCAAATAGTTCCCTTGCTTTGTGCTTCAGTGCCTTCTGGAGAAACTGTGAAAACAGTTTTTGAAAACTGATATTTTCAGTTGCAGTACATGCTGGAGGGTGTAGAAAAAGGAAACCTCCCCCCCCTTTAAATCACCTACCATTATCTACCCATCATCACAGTAAAGGACAGGAAGTTTGTTTGTGTCAAACAAATCAGACACAGAGACATTTGTATAATTACTACTGTTTAACATTTATTTATTTCTCATTTTGGAGTTGAGTGAGGATTTGATTCCCAAAGTGCTAGTCCAACACTCAAACCATTATACCACATTCAATCTAATAAGCAATAAATGCCATAAAAATGCTAACAATAACATGATAGGCTTGCCTTAGGGTCATCATAAGTTGGAAACAACTGGAAGGCACATGACACACACAACAACAACAGATTATTCTCTTTCAAGGCCTTAATAAGTAACACACCAAATTCACTTCAAAAAGTAATAGTTCAAGCTCTCATTGTAACACTGCTAAAGATGAAATCCTAATTTCATTATCCAACATTCTTGTAAAGTTTTGGGTTTCATCCCCTTATCCTTTTTGCGCAGCCTCTTGTCTCTGTTTTGTCAGTTGCGCACCATTCCCCCCGCATGTATTCCCCCCCTCATTTTGCCATTCCATAGTCAGTAGCTATATGCACATTTGGTAAGTAGCTTAAGTTTCCTTATCATGGACTTCAAGGGTGACAATTGAGGCACTAAAAATATGGCAAGCAAGATAGGTGAAAAGCTCCGGCTGCTTTAGCCATTCAACATCAGGTGGAAGAAATAATGACTGAGGTACGGAGGCAAAACAAAGTTTTGCAATATCAGACGAAGGAGAGTGTGCCAAGTAGCTAATCCCCAACAACTGCAGCTTCCCCTATCTTGCTGGACAACCTAAAAGTCAGGGATTTGTCTGTTTACCTGTGCTTTCCATGAGCTCATCTCCACTCGCTGCTCTGTAGAATGCAGATACTCAGCATGCAGCAAGCTAGCTATCAAAAAAGCAAATCTCGCACCGATGAGATCAGAAAGACGTCGAGCAGGTGATGCTGAAATGGCATGTGGAGTTTTTGCTGAAGCTGTACCGGCATGGAAAATTGTAGTAAATAACCTGGACAAACAAAAAGAGTCGAGGATGATGCTTTACACTGAGTTGTGTACATGATGCCTGGGGAGGGATGGGGATTATGGTCCAAAATATCTCATAGGCACCAAGTTGGGATATAACTCAAGGAGAAGAAAACATCTCAAATGCCAGGCATGAGACACTTTGGGGAAGGGGGGGAAATGGTAGTTGATCTGAGTCAATACAATAGAGGGGAATTGGTCTCTTCCCCTGTTTGTTGAAATGACTGTCAGAGGAATGACTGCTAGGAAAGGAATCGCCAAATAGTTGCTACTTCTAACCAGATTATCTTATTGAGTCGTCTCATCAGGGCTGGCTCCCAAGTATTTGGGGGGGGAGAACCCTGGGCCTCTCTATAACCATTAGGGTTATTCACGCTGTAGTGGCAATGAATCAAATGGTTCTGAGTCAATGGATTTAACTACCCACTGTAACTGGTGTTTTTGTTGTTGCTTCTGCTGCTATCATCATCACCCTGATCCTCATCATCATCATATTTATATCTATCAAGTAGAGGATCACTTCAGTTCAGAAATCCAAAACTCAGAAGTAAAACTCAAAAACTTGATTCAGAAACTAAAGATGTTCACCATAGACATATTTTGTCTGGACTGAAATGCCAGCGTTCGAACAGTATCATGGATAGACTTGGTTTTGTACAGCACCGTGTAAATTTACGGCACTCTATAAATAAAGTTAATAACAATAATAATAATATTCATTAGTTCATACATTAATTCAATTTTGAGCATTCATCCATAAAACTCTTATTTCCCCTCCTTCCCAGCATCACCCCCTTCCCTCTGTTTTCATGAGACTGACCAGCTCAGCCTCCCCTCACATCTGTGCATTAACCAGCAAAGGAATGTACACAACAGTCTAACAATAAACAACTACATGCCCCATCATCCTGTTTTAATACAATGTAACTCAAGCAAGCATAGGTAGTCTCTATTACCACTGGTAGGAGCTGTGGCACTTAGATCCTGACAGCACCCCTCCCTTCAGCTAAAGACAGTTATTACAACTAGTAAATCTGACAATAAACTAGAATGATAGAATTGAAGGCATTGTGGGAATATTTAAGGCCAGCTAGATCTATCGGTCTGGCATATCTGTGTTCATTGTTCAGGCAGAATAATTAAGTATCGCCCAGAGCAGGCAGCATTCATTTCTCCTTTTGACAGGAAGCCATTTTTGGGAGGAAAGGATGGAAATGGCAATTTTTGCTGATGGAAACTCTCTCTGTTGGACAGCAGGTAGAACGCTAGCAGTTGGTTTGGTTCCCTAACATGGAGTGAAACAATGTTGAGTACTTGTCTTTTGACAAGTTACTCTGAAAGCAAAAGAGGAAAGATAAAAAAGAGGGGGGAGAGGGGGGAAACCGAGAAAACTTACTTTAAATGGTACAGATGCTGACTGCTAAAGAATCTTGATTTAGAACTACAAGTTTAAGATCATCTCCACCTTCCCAAACAGATGATGGCAGGGTCTGAACCATGTTCATGAATTACTAATTCATTGCTTTCTCTTTAACCTTTTCCTAATCTGGGTAAATGTCTTGAAACCCAAGAGACGTTGAACCAATCGGGCAGATCAAATGTGAAACATGCAAGGTTTTTTGTCAAACTGAGATTTGAAAATGCAATGTGATCTGTGTTCTCTCTTGATTTTGCATTCACCTTCAACAAACTGATCAGCCGCTCTTTGAATTAATGAAGCCAGGGCAATTACTAAGTAACATAACAGCAGGTGGAGGAGGAGAGAATTTGAAATCTGTTGCCTCTTTATGTTATTTTAAATTTTGTTTAGAGAATCTTATGTGAAAGAAAGAGTTTACCTCTGAGCCAGATATTTGACTGCTAAAATCAACTGCTGAGAGCCTGTTGTCTATCCCACCCAGCAGTTTATCAAATTAGGAGCACGGAAACAAGAGACAGGGTTTCTTTTAATGGATTGCATGAAAATCTGGTATGCCAAGGCAATGGATATCCAGTGCAATAGAGAGTAACAGTTCACGCTCCATTTCTATGGATTCTGCATCCAAAGATTCAACCCTCCACAGCCAGAAAATAATCCCCATCCACAAAAAATCCAACAAGTAAACCTTTTTGCCATTTTATGTAAGGGACACCACTCTGTACATAGTGGGACTTGACTATCCCCAGATATTGATATCTACGGTCATCCTGGAACCAAACCCCAGTGAATACCAAGGAATCGTGGTACTGTATATTTATGTGTGTGAGTGTTTACATTTATTTTGTACCTAGAATGGACAGTCATTTCATTTGGGTCCTTTTTAAAACACAGATTCATGTCAAGGGAAAACCTTTACCTTTACTCAGAAGCAATCCCTCTGAGGCCTGAGTAAATGAGCCGAGATAGCTGAGCCCATGCTATCCTAGCCCTGGTGCTCACCCAAGTTAGTTCCTGGATTTGCATGGGGACAGGGGAATGTTCATACACCTTCCCTGCACTGACTCAGGACCCAGGACTGACATGCCACTCCTTATCTTTCCAGTGGTTGATCCCCCTGAGAAGCTCCCCAGTCGCCCCATCTTTCATGGAAATGGAGCACTTGGCAGCACCCACGTGGCCAGGCTCATGTTTCTGTATCAGACAAGGCAACCTGAGGGCTTCTCAGATGGATCGACCACCAGAAAGGTAAGGAGCACAGAGGCCCTTGTGCACAGCCTGGTTTTGCTGCAGAGTTTCTAAAAACCACGGCTAAGTAACCCAGTCATGCATATACAAGACTTGGAACAGTTACTGAGGAAGGCCAAAGATGAAATTGCAAAGGCAGGGTTAATGCTGAACATAAGGAAAATAAAAATAATGACCACAGAAAAAATACACAAAAATACCTTAGAGGGGGAACCTGGTACACTGTAGAAATTAAGAATTTCAAATCAATATGGAAAACTGAAATGTGAACAAGGAGCTATTTCATCATACTTACTAGAGGTTTCTGGAATAAAGAAAACCAATATACATTTATGCATCTTCTATGTTGTGCATCATTATACACAGAACAAATGCAATGGGTTATTTATGTTGCCATAAATTTAATTGTATTTAGGCACACACACCCCTCTTTTTTCTGATTTACACAATGATTGCTAACAATAATTATAAAATGAATACTTTAATATTTTTCTTTCTGAATATTTTTGGGGATTTTCTTTCTTTTCTTCTTCTGTTCTATTTTAAAGGCTCCAATTAGCCTCATTTGAATGCTATGGTGAGGTATCCATACTATGAATAGAAAAATAAAATGCTTGTGTTACTGTTACATGTACCAGAATGCCAACTATTAGCACTTCAATAGGAGACACAGTTTGATCCCACATTTGCATTAAAGTTTCTTTTTTAAAAGATAACTTAGATGATAGTGAGAAGAAGAAAAAAATCCATCCATGGCAAGAATAGAAGAGCAAGGTGGTAATTTTTTCTTACTCGCTAATTGCCTCCCAAAGAGGATAAAGCAGTTACTTTAGAAGACTGTAGCATCATCTCTAGAATTGAAATGAAACCTCTGGAGAATAACTTAAAAGGACAGGTAAAGATCCTTCGTTTATTAAGGAAAGCTGAGGCTAAATTAGCTACTGGCTTCAATAAAACTTGCCTGTCATTATACATTCTTTCTATGTCATATTTAATAACATAATAAAAATGGCTGTTCATGAAGAAGCTTTCAAAACAAAACATTAAAGAGCTGCTTTTTTATTGTGTTAGGCCAAGGTAGAATTGCTAATTCTGTTCTCCTGCCAAGGGTTGCTATGACTTTTACTGCATGAAGACAGGGGAAATATAGTGAGTGCCCCCCTCTTTCTGGTCATTGTAACTCAAGAATTAAATTTAAAGCAGGAGTTGGAAACCTGTGACCCTCAAAACATATCCAGAGGAAGCTGTTGGCCATACAGCAAGATACAGCTATATCCAAAACCCACAAAACAACGGGGAAATTCTGAGTATGGAAATGGTCAATAGATGTCTCCATAAGAGAAAGAGAGAGTGGCAGTAGTGTTTTGTAGGTCAATGATTCTAACATTGTGATCCCCCCTTCTTCTCCTACATGATTTTTAACACCTTTGCCTGATGAAGAAACCAATGGAGCTTCAAAAGCTTGCATGGTGTGTTCTGTGCATTTTGGGTTGGCCCAATAAATTTATCACTGTTTTGTGGATTTTGGATGTTGTTTTTGGTGGAACTCCCCTTGAACCTAAACCACTTCTACACCTGACTGAGCATTAGCTATGATGGCTAAGGCTGATAACAGTTTTCATTCTGCAGTACTTCCAGGACATCTGGAGGGCTATGGAGTATGTAAGGGCAACATGTGGCTCTCCGGATATTGTTGCATGGCCAATGATGCAAGGTCACCAAAACTGCAGACCAATATTTCTCATCCCTACTGAGGAGAAATACATCCTTAGACTATTGCTGCTACAAGTCAGCAAAGCTTCTCTCTAGGAACCATAATACTGCAGTGCTGAATGCTGCTCACCCTTTACTCCACATCAACACTACAATATGTGTAATGGGCTGGGATTATGTCTTACCACCTTACCCCAGTTTCACTAACTGCACTTTGAGAGGTACACAATGGATGGGAGATCTGAGCAGATGTTGTGTTTTCAGGACCTATAACTAATCAGCTCCTTTGTTGTTGTTTTTGTTAACCGCCTTCAAGTCAACTCCAACTCATGGTGACCCTGTCAATGAGACATCTCCAAGTGCTCTGCTTAGTTCATGGAAATTCATACCAGTGAACTGCTTTATGGAGTTCATTCATCTAGCATGTCGTCTTCCTCTCTTTCTACATCCCTCCACCTTTCCTATCATTGTTGTCTATTCCAATGAGTCATGTCAAGAACATCGAATATCGACCCAATAACATTCAGGACACATGCAATGTGGAGTCAGTTTGTAGAACTGAAAGTTATGTTGCTCCAAAGTCAACGCCTGTGTCAAAATCCTTGAAGGCCCAGTAGTCTTAAATTCAGAATGCCATAGTCTATATTCAAGTGCGAGCAAAAGAATGACACAAATATAGAGGGATGCTCAGAAGGGTTAACTCAAGAGCCCGAAACAAAATGAGGCACGTCAAAGATCTGCAAGTGGATCTCCTGTCTCTTTCAATTTGCATGTACATTGGCATTAGTTGACAGCTTCTTTTCCATGCCAAGTGGCATCTTCAATTTTTATACAGACAATAAGACAGAAAGAAAGGGTTACCTCCCTCCTTTCATTTTCTTGTCCTGATTTCCCCTCTACCACATAGCTACTATTTTAAAGGGAAAGAAAAAAGGAAAAGAAAGAAACAGATGCCCAAGAACGAAAAGTAGAGAGTATTTTAAAATGTCATTTAAAAGTTTTTTAAATGTTTTTATTTGTTGTGCATTGCCTTAGGAGCCCTTGTGGGATGGGACGAAATCCAAAAATACTTTAAATAAAATAAAATAGGCAGGCTAACCCTAACTTTAACCCTAATCCTAACCCTCATTTTCTATCTCCATAGGAGCTGGAACCCAAGAATGCTGGTTATGAATGGAGCTGATGACCAAATTAATGGCAATAATTAGACGACTTGTTAATATATTCTTCAGTTATGTATCTTCCTGCTGCCAGAGAGATCTCAATACAATTTTTCATGCTTTCCCTTTTTGTTTCTTTGTGCAGCTGATTGACATATAAACTGGGCAGAAACAGTATTTGGAAAACCAGGCAGCAACGTCTTAGAAAACAAAATATAAATGATCTTACTGATCAGTTCAGTCTGTACATATACAGAGAAGTTTCATAAGACAACATCGTGCCTAGAAAACCTTGCAACACACTGGAAGCCTGAAGTTTGCATTCCATAAGCTGTTGTTCCTTGTTTAGACAGGTTTCATCTCAGGATGTGTGAGAAATCTACTGCCTCGATATTTGTAAAAAAATGCATTAATTTCAAACTTACATCCCTAAAGAGAGTACAAATCTGGATGTTATCTGCAGACAGAAATGCATGCTTTTGGTGTTTGCATGAAATAATAATTTTAAAAAATGATATTCTCTGCCATTTGTGCACATTTCTAAAGTGCTCATGAAGATGCTTTAGTTCATGAATGAGTTACTGAAGTGGATCTGGGTGCCAATCCATTCATTTGGGACTGTCCTAGAACAACACAGACTGCCAAAAATTTGAGGGGGGAAACCAAAATGGCCAGATGTCAACATCTGGCTTTGAAAATTTGACTTTTTAAATGTTAAGCAATGCAGGGTGTGGGATGTAAAAGGTGAATTGCTTACCTAGAGGCTTCTGGAGCAGGTATTTTTTTATTGGGGGCATTTTGGGATTCTCTTGAATCCACCAGAAGGTTTGGATTCTGACAGCCCTAGCTGCCCACAAACCTTGTTTTGTCCCTGTCTGTTAGGCCTGTTATATTTTAAAGTTTGCTCTGTTCCTGTGGGGAAATGTCATGTTGGCCCTTATAAATGAATAAATTGTGTGTTCTGCTGGCTCATAGAAAATCAGAAGGTAAAATGTTAGGTCTGTTTATCTCTCATGAAAGATTTAAGTCCTTATTCCTTCTGCATAAATAAATAGAATATAGGACCACTGTGAAAATGGGGGAGCCTTTTCTTGATTCCTGGACAGGGATAGCAATATTGTTTTAAGAGGCATGAAAAGGAAGAGAGAGAGAAAGAGAGAGCACATTTTCCTCTGTATCTCAGTTGTCATTCAGATTCTTTTCCTTGGGATTCAAACTGCAGAGAGAAAGAGAGAGGGGGGAAACAGACAGGCATAAAAGCTTGGTTGAACTAGGGACTGGATTTATAAAATCCAATGAGAATTATTAAGAGAGAGGAACTGATGTTCGATGGTAACCTATCCCAATTCAAAGGCCTCAAGTCTGTCAAATTCAGATAAATAGGAGCAAAGTGGTGGTGTAGTGGTTTGAGCATTGGACTAGGACTCTGGAGACCAGAGTTTGATTCCCAGATTGGCCATGAAAACCCCTGGCTGACTTTGAGCAAGTCACATGCTCTCATCCTCAAAGGAAGGCAATGGCAAACCTTCTCTGAACAAATCTTGCCAAGAAAGCCCTGTAATAGGTTCACCTTGGGGTAGCCACAAGTTAGAAATATCTGTAAGGCAAATGAAAACAACAGGAGTGAAGCAAACTTCCACACCTCTCTCCCAGTCACATCATAAAATATAGAGGATGGTCATCCATGAAGCATCGATTGTGAAACTACAGATATCGAACCACAAAGACCCAGCTATGTCCAGCACACGGTACAACAGCTCCAAAGAGAAGATCTCTGGCCTGGTCAGTCTTTGGAAAGAAGCCTACAGGAGCACATCAGCATGTCCCTCATGCCCACCACATACATAGATCCCTGCCAAATCATGACCAATTCGTCTATTTACAAGCAGAGCAGAACTCAAGCCAACTGCTAATTAGCCTCTGCAAAGTAGGAGGGAAAGCAGCACAAATGAGCCACAAAATCCTACTCATTCTCCTTGGATGATCAGCCAAACTTACACAGAGTCAGGGGAAGGGGGGCACTGCAAAGAAAGATAAACCCCCAGTTTATTACCTATGACCTGGAAGTAACCTTGTTTCAAAGGAAACAAAAGGCATAGGACTCTTTACCATTCTCTTAAAGTTTCTTCACTGCATTTGATCAGATTTTAAACAAACCCTGACCTAGAGTGATCAATATTAGATTTAAGATACACTAGAAATAGATAGCAATTTAAAGACACCTCACCCACCCACCTTCCATGTAATTTCATCTGCCATTCTTTCTTTGGTCACATTGCAAATCCCAGCTAAATCTCCTGTAAGGAGATTATGAAATGGTAGATTCTCGAAACAGTATGAATCCGAAAAAGGACGAGAAAATAAGGTGGATGTACTTCTTCAAAATCATATCTCCCCTTCAATTTGTGCCCCTCCATGAAATTCAGCAACAACCTAAACCTAATCTGCCTTTCTGAAACAAGGTTCAACATGCATTTAGCGTTCAATGCACAGAATGCTTAAAGCTTATTATATGTTGTTAGCAGACTCTTCCTTCCCTTTAGTGTGGAATCAGAATGGGCTGTAAAATAT
Organism: Sceloporus undulatus; assembly: GCF_019175285.1. Classification (NCBI taxonomy): domain Eukaryota; kingdom Metazoa; phylum Chordata; class Lepidosauria; order Squamata; family Phrynosomatidae; genus Sceloporus; species Sceloporus undulatus. Next base: position 126,028,486 of record NC_056527.1, on the reverse strand, counting down.
TTTATTGGTGTTTTCTCTTCGGTGGTCTCTAATCTCAGATACACTATAATTTTGTCCCACAACAAGGTCCCTTTAGGGTCTCAAAGCAGTGGAGGTAATGTGCATTTTGTGTTCCTGAAAACAGCACTGAAGGGAAACCCATTTGTTTGTTTGTTTGTTTTCACTGTTATTGTTGTTTTAAATATGGATAGCTTAAATATGGATACTGTGTGTGGGAGGGATGGCATTTTTATCTGTTTTAGAGATTTAGCCTCTTAATGAAAAGAAGGGAAAAGGTATATGATGGTAAGGCTCATAAATACATGCATACCGTGCACCGTTTCATGTGAAAATACCTTCCTTTCTGTAGCACATGTATTCATCCCACAAATATCGCTGCATGAGTCCTTGCACATCACATCTTACATTGCCAAAGGTTTGATGGCTGCTATGGGCATGTGCATTCATTCTAAATGAAAGGATAGATTCCATTCTCATTCATTAACACCAAAACTAACACAGTGAGTAATAAATGTTTATGAACAGAAATTTGTTTTGGTTACATAGGCTCATGCCCATTCATATAATTCAGAAGAGGGGTGTGCTTAGCTGTCTTCAATGATAACTATGCTCAACAGTCAATTCCAGGAGCTTCTTTTCTATATTTTTCTGGATGGTGCTTTGTCTTTATCCCTTCAGTTTGTTTCTTTTTGGGGTGGGGGTTGTTAAAAGAACCTATGAAAAGGGCTGGTTTCAAACTCCTTGGAAGAGTTTTACAATTGTTCTTTGATTTTCTTGGAAGAGTTTTGTATCCCCCCCCCCCCCAAAAAAAATTGGAAGATGTCAAATAATAAGAGATTCCATCTTAATGTTAGGAAGAACATCTTTAGTGTAAGAGCTGTTTGAGAGTGGAATGGAGTGTCTCAAAAGGTTATGGCGGTCTTAAAGCAGAGGTTGGATGTCCACCTCTCAGGAGTGCTTTAGTTGGTATTCCTGCATGGCAGAAGTTGGTCCTTGACATCCCTATCCACTTTGAATGATGCAAATTGCTTTCTAAAGTTTCCCTACTATTTCTAGTGGCTGCCATTCCTCTCCTCTTCCCATATGATCTTGTGCAATGCCAGACTGGGTTATTGGGAATGATGCAGAATGGTAACCAGACTGTTAAAACTGTGGCTGCCATTTTCAGTGGCAGAAAGAAAGAAAGAAAGAAAGAAAGAAAGAAAGAAGCTTGGTGGGATGGGAAGAGAAAGAAAATGCTGCAGTGCTGAAGAAACCATTAGTAAAATTCTCATTTCCATGCCAAAAATTTGGCACAATAATTCCCTTTCCCAGTTTCACCTCCTAAGAGGAATCAGAAGATATTTGGGAAGATATTTACTGCATAAATACAGAGAAAACCTAAAATTAAAATGGATACCAAATCCCGTTTGCTTAACTTCCCAGCTTCACCAGCAGCTTTAATGTCCTTAATGAAATATATTATAATTTGACAGAGACGCTGATTTTTATTATTTCATCAGCAACCTCACTCTGTTTCTGTTATTCTGATTTTTAATATTGTGAACTACTTTGGGGATTAAGTGTCTTTAAATGAAAAATTGTGTAAGAAATATCTTGACTAAATTAATGGTAAGCAGTGAAATGACTGGTATTTTTTTTTAAAAAAACAAACTAATAAATCAATTTTATTTAATGAAAAAATAAGGAACGTAAATCAAACAAGTCATTATTAATTTAAAAGGGAGAGGAAATAACTAGAAAAAGGCATCACATTGCTTCTTCCCATCACACCCATCCGCTGTACACATACTGAATGTCCAAATGAAATTGCGGTGTCCGTGAAATGCTAGCAGACAAATATATATTGTTGTTTCCAGGGTCCTAGCACCATTCTTTCTAGAAATTATGCATTAGTTATCTGGTGTTTTACATAGTTTTAAAATCCCCACTTTAGTTGTTCTTGGCCAAGACATTGCTAAAGGTGCCCACATACTTGCATCTTTATTGGAAACAATTCTAATATGACACATAGGGCAGAAGTCTCAAAACTCCCATTTGTTCCTTGGCTCATATGGCACAAATAACAGCAAAGGGACCAATTAGTGCTAGCTGCTTATTTACCATCCATGTTTTTTTTTCCAACAGGAACTAGGCTGAGACACCCACACTGAGGCCATAAATGGCACTCTATTCATTTGTTTTCGGTTGTCTCCTCTTTCTGTGTATACACACACACACAATATTTCAGTAAAGGCCAACTGAGTGTAAACTGAAATCCTCACTAGGATAATTAGGCTAAATTATGATTTCCAAAAGAGCCCAATGGGCTTCTCTTATTTTAAACAGATGCCTCTGGTATGATTGAGAATAGCCATAGCATCTGCTGCATCAGGAAGAGAAGAAGCAGAAGGGCAGGGAGTGATCATTCACTCCCCACCTATGTTTGTATTTGTTGTCTCAGCTGATATCCTTACTCACACATCCCACTTCCCTGAGCAGTGAGATGTCCCAGTGATGGCACAGCCAGGTTTAGTTTACTTTTGTTGAAAGAGCGCCGGAGACGGCCACTAGAGACTCAACAATCTTCATAATGTTTGCTCTAATTTAGTGAGGCGCACAGGGCTCCTCCGATATGTCCGCCTCCTTTTGGGGGTAGAGAAATGCGGGGAGCAGCACTGTCCCGAGTCAATAGAGCTGATCAAATTTTCAAATTGGTCAAAAGGTAATTCTGCAGTTGGTATCAAATCTTAAAACAAATCCAAATGCAGGAAGGAACCAGTCACGGGCTAAGCAACTGGAGGATTAATAACAGTGAGAGATGCAAAGCTGTTGTGCTGAGAAATGAAGGATTTGAGGCTTGAACCTTGCAACCTGAGCAGAGATTCAGACCATTGGGATTAACAATGGAATTGGTCTTTTTGAGGAATGTCACAAATAACTTTTTTTTCACAAGAGGACATCATCCATCAAACAGATATTTCTGCATTTGCCAACCTGTAAGGATGTGAAATAGGGCCTAAACACCTTGAAATCACCAGATACTCTCTGGATTTGGAAACTAAGCAGGGTCAGGCATGGCTAGTATTTGGATGATGGCCCTCCAAGAATTGTCCACACAGGCCAAATGGGCTGGCTTCCCCTTGGACTCATGTCATCTAATTTAGATGACACAGGCCTAAATATCTAGGGCAGCATAATGCCCATCTGTGCCTCTTTAGACATGAAGCTGGATGATCCAGCCCAGTCCTGGGGTAAATAGCCTTTAAACCCAGGATAAAAAAAAGATTTGATTTTGTGCGGCATTTCCTTGAAGCTCTCCTGTGGGACTGTTTAGACCCCCACAGTTGTTCCTTATCTTAAGGTCTGATGGTGCATCCGAGAAGCCCCCCACATGCTGCATATGATGTGGAAATGGGGTGCCTGACCATGGTTGCACCCCATTTCCACATCTGATGAGGTGTTTGGAGGGTTTCTCAGATGGCTCACTGGGCATTAAGGCAAGGAGAGGTGCACCAGTCCCTGTGCTGACCAAACCGGGTGAGCACCAGAACCAGGAAAGCACAGACTTGGCCCATGTTTTCCTGGCCCATCTCATCCACCCTCAGTTTTGTGGATTTCTTCCAATCTCATCCTGATTTGCTTAACATTCCTATTGCATAATGTTGCATGATTCTTTGACCCTGAGCAGGGATGGGCAGGTGTTTATGAATGAAAGCTTCCCTAAGATCAGGTGGTGCTTCAGTCCCTTTCCAATGAAGTTGACTCGCCATTTTGATTGTCTTTGGTTTCCCTTGTTCCGTTTTGCACAAACCACTGCCAAGTCACATAATTTAGTCTGTTATCCTCCTAGAACAAAACAACAGCTCCTCAATTATTTATGTTCCTGGAAGGGATGAGGCATAAAAGAGATCCCATGGTCCAACGTATTCAGTCAAGGTGGGCAAGGCTAAACTCTGCCAAAGATGAAATGGAATGCCTTGAAAGGTCATTGTAATAGGAAAGTACTTGGAAATGGTTTACTGTATTATTTATGTGAAATGCATTCTGTTCTTCATAGCAAACAAAAGTGATGTTTTGAGGGTATAATGCTGCTGTAAAAGACCAATAACCATTGCTGTTTTATTTAGAGTAATAAAGAAATGCATTTTATTTTAAAGGTTTAATAGTCTGTTTCTCTATTCACCCCAAAGAAATTGTTGTCTCAAAGAAAGAAAACCTATACAATTATCTCTATCTCTTTGTCTTCTTGGAAACATCTACCCCATCCCTCCATCCTACTAGAAGTCACTGTCTCAGTGCCAAAAGAACAACAACAGAAAGGCCTTCTTGGCAAGACAAAATCAGATAAATAAATTCTTCATCCCTCAAAAAGAAAAGGAAGAGACTCTGTGTAAATGCGGTGGATTTTTCCCCCATTGGGAATAGGATTTGTTCTTTATCCCTCCCTGTGGATTTCAGGGAGAACTGCTACTGTTGTCAGCAGAGTTTAAGTGCTGTGTGCTCAGGTTTTATTGGATTGTGAAGTTTTCTCAGAGCAGTAAAACATATTTGCTTCCTCTATTGACTAGATGACGTCTTTTTTATTTTTGTTAAGGGAGATGAAGGATGATGAAAAGTAAAAGTGGGTGAAGGTATTGCTTGGGAAAGGTATTGATAGTTTGCTTCCCTGCACCATCCCTGCCTCAATGAATATTTGGATCTCTTATATCAGGAGGTAGAAATGACAGAGATTTTAGGATGTGACCTTACAACACAAGTGTCTCCTTCTCCCATTGTGGAGAAATTCATGGCCACATCAGTATTGGCTTTAAGAGGATATTGAAAACGATAAGTTCTCATTCAGTTGCTAGATCTTAATTAAATGACAGAAAACAAATGTAAAGGGATTTTAAATATGGTTTTAGAATTGTTGTGTGGGCAAAAAACACCCTTGGAGGACCATGTATTTCTTACTTGTACAAACTTTCTTTCTTGTATAAAACTTTTATTATATGAAATAAAACAACCCATTACCAACATCCAACTGTTTCCATAATAGTTTGGAATCATGCAAGTAACAATGATATTCTGGATGGAGACCCATGGTATCCATTGGAAGGAGTTTTTCTGATGGTCCATATATGCTGCAAATGGCTATGTTTAATTACAATGCAAATATATTCATACCAAATATATTGATACTTTTAGTAATTTTAGCCATTTTCTTTATGTTGCAAGACATTCTTGTCATGCCTTTTTCAAAGCCTATTTGCAATTCCTTACATGTTCTACACAAAATTTGCAAATGGTTGACTTGCATAGAAAATATATTTTCTTAGACAGAAAATAATATTTCTGTATAGAACTATTATTTTCTGTGCAGAAAGTGCTGTTTTTAGTGTGGAAACTGCTGTTTTCTGCACAAATCAATAACATGTGAATTTTCCATAGAATAAATCCTGAACTACAACAGATTGTTGCTAGTCCAGGACACTTTGTCATGTTTTCTCAGTACTCAAAAAACATGTTTTGACAATTTTTCAATTTTTCAAAATATTGCCGGGTTACAAACGGCCCTCAAGGGGCCATTTTCCCGCCGCCGTCATTCGCTGCGTAGGGAAACCCCAGCGGCCAGACCGCGAGGCTTCCCCGCGCAGTGAAAAAGGAGCGCCAAAATGGTGCTCCTTTTCAGAATGCGGAACTGGCGCCATGAGGGGCGGAGCGCGCCCTCGCGGCGTCACTTCTGCCACGACACGTCTGGATGCACAGCGTCCAAGACGTCAAAATGGTGGTGCCCATGTGGATGGGTGCCACCATAAAGTCCGCGCTCTGCACGTACTGGGAGGAAGGGCCGTCATGAAGGTAAGAACCTTCCTAACCCTAATACGGCCCTTCCTAACCCTAGTACATGTGGAGCGCGTACTTTATGGCGGTTTATAACCCGCCATTCTTTCCATCTCCAGTAATGAGTTTTTTATGGTTCAGTTTTTTTAGAGTGCTCAGGAAGTTTAATGTTGTAACTCCAAGTCATAACATAAAACATGTAGAAATACATATACATCTGTGTAGCAACACCAAAGGTATTGTTGACAGATAAAATAGAATGGTGGTTAAAACATGGTAAGAAACACCATATTAAAACAGTTTGGCCATAGATACAGCAGGCACAGCACTCTCTAATTTTAAGAGATAAGAAAGTAAAAATAGATACTTGATAAGTAGCATACGGCGGCACATCTGTCACTGAATAGTTTATACATTCCACTTTGAATTTTGTATTATTATAATAATCCCACCAGATATGCCTCCATGTACAAATTAAATTACATCCTCTCCAATGTTTTGTAGTCGTGCCTCCATGCATGGAACAAAGCTTTAAAGGGAGTCGGATATCATCTGTTTATCAATTCAAGACATCTGCAATAGTTTTCAATGGGCAGATCTTCCATATTCCAGCTCATTGTGCTGGAGTGATAGAAATGTCCAGATCACTGTCCATTCTAGTTTAAATCCCCTTGCTTCCTAAATTCATATCTGTTAGTACTTTATTATAGCTTATATAATGCCATTTTGGAATTTTCCAGTAGCTTTATCAAGGTGTCTTAATACCATGCAAGGACAAGGGCTTGCTTGTCTTCTCTTTCTTTGGGGTGAGACTAGATATTAAGACTGGACACATTTGGAACCAGTCAGGGCTCCTAGTCTTAGCTGTTCATCATGAAGCATGATTTTTGGCTCAGATGCTATACAAGATCATTGATGGTTCAGATCCATGGCCTGAGTCTATGAGTGCAACTGGATCCATGTATCCCACCACAAGATGAGAAGTGGGGAGACTGCCACCAAATGTCTAATGTCATTTCTTCCAAACTGTAAAACCTGTAGCAAGATATTATTTTATTTTTTTTTAAAAACAAACCTGCTTTGGGCTGAATTTCAACATGGGATTTATATATAGTAAATCTCCCCTTGTGTTTACTATGGCCTGTTACAGACTGCCAAAATAAAGCTGCTTTGGGTCTCTTTGGAGGTATGCTGTTTAAATGATGCATGCATCCTAAGAATCCGGAAGCTGCACTCCAGCGTTTAGAAATGGAGTGCGGCTTTGGCACAACCTCCAGACTCTTAGGATCCATGCATCATTTAAATAGCATACCTCCAAAGAGACTCGAAGCAGCTTTGTTTTGGCAGTCTGTAACAGGCCATACTTTGTGTTTAATGGCAATGCTGCACAATTGAACCAAGACACAAAATATGCAATTGAGTGTCTAATCAAATGTATATGTATATCCATGTGCTATGTGCCTCTACGTATAACAATGGAACAACTCCACTTCCACAAACTTGGACGTGTTGCTTTGAACAAAAATGTCCAACAACTACCATAGGTAAACACATGTATTTAGACACCAGCAATATTGTGGGCAGTGTCTTTGCAATAACAAGGCTCTAGTCAAAAATTATTTTTCCCTTTTAATAGGCGACAACAGCAACAACAACAACAACAACAACCAGATTTATTTGTGGGTGAGTCATAATGCCCAGACTATCAGCTGTTTTTGCCTTCTCCACAGGCACAAAAGGTTAAGGAAATAAATGCTGGAATGGCCAACATAACTCTTTTCCCCAGACTCTTTTTCGTCTTTGTCCACAGTTGCCCAGATCCAATATTGTTTATTGCATTTTTATTAACTGGTTTGACGTCTTCATGGGTGAAACTTGGTAAAAAAAAGTATTGCTGTATAACTGCATTTTCTCTTGCAGATTGGCTAGAGACCTGTGAATTATGCATCCATTAAAGTGCAGATCAAATTATTTCTCCCTCTAGGCTTACATATCAGGCAAGTGCGCTGAAGATGAGTCAACCAACTCATCATTTGCTTCATGTGATCATTCCTGGAATGTGAAAGCAACAGGTTTGTATGCTTCTTCATGTAAACTTTTACCAAAGCTCAGTTCAGAGAACTGTCCATCGATGCTCACTACAGAAGATCTAATTAGAGAGTTCATTTAGGACATATTTAGAAGAGAAGCTCCCTCAAGTGGCAAAGGATATCTGCTTGCCAAAGCACATCATTGCCTTCATTCACTGTTATCTTTCCTATCCTTCTCTGGTGATTGGTACCCTGTGATTGTTTGCTGGCTACCACATCATTATTAACACTTTTCATTAGGCTTTCTTGGTTAAATATCACTCCTTTTAAGCCCTCGCTGAAGAACTCTTGCCAACAAAATCCCACAAAATGTTGGCCTTAGGGTCACCATAAGTAAAAAAAGGACCTGGAAGCACACAACAACAACAACAACAACAGATTATTGACACTTGAAATAATATGTATATTAGTCTTGACTAACTGCCTTTTATATCCCTCATCCTCCAAGTATTTGTCCACACTTATTAAAGTTGTCCAAATTGGCAGCCATTAATGCATCATGTGGCACTGATTTTCACAGTTTAACTATGTGTTGTATGCAGTTTGTCCTGTACCTCCTACCCCTGGGTTTGAGTAGATGATCCTGGCTTCTAGTAATATTTCACCCAGGATGGAGGGATGAAAAATTGAGTGTTTTCATCTTCACAAGGAAAAAAAAGTACATACCTACAGCTGTGTTGATTATTTTGAATGGTTTGACTGATGCAACTGTAGTAGACTTTCCTTGGAGGTCTTTAAACAGAGGCTGGATGGCCATCTGTCAGGGATGCTTTGATTGAGAGTCCCTGCATGGCAGAGTGGGGTTGAACTGGATGGCCCTTGGGGTCTCTTCCGACTCTACCATTCTATGATTCTAAGCTTTGTATTTGCTGTTTGAGGGTTTATTTGGTATTTTGTTAATGAGGATAAACTTGACGTCAGCTTCATTTTAAAGCTGAAGTTGGGTACAAAGCAGAAGCTACAAGATTAATAAGCCCTTTCTATTTTCTGCTGTTTCCTTTTCTGACGTCCGTCAGGGTGAAAGGCAGAAATGTGGGATATAAATTTAATACACAAACCAATAAATTGATTCCCTTGCTGCACAAAATAGCAGCTGGCAAGTGTAGCAAGTTGAGCCCCTTGGCTTTTGGTCCTTTCCACACTGACATTAGAAAGTCCTCATGGCACTGTTCAGGTTGCGGGGGCTGCCTTGGGGCAGGATAAATGTTCAGAAAAATGTGTTGTGTTATTTACTCTAAGGCCCATCCATGGCTCCCTTGCACTTAACTGTAATATCAGCCAAGGACCAATATGTCCAAGTCCTTCACTTTAAAAGTTTCTGGGAAAGTGTCCCTTCGTACTGGAAACCTGTCTTACTTGCCACAAAGACTTTTGAAACATTGGCAAAGCAATCAGTGTAATTTCTCCTCCAACACAGATTATGACATGAAAGCAAGTAAACCTGCAACATTGATTGCTGTTGTAATAAGATGACAAGTTTGCTTTGATCACAGCTTTCAGGGGTGATAAAAGTGCCCTTTTCACTCCTTTGCTCTTTCTTTCTTGTCAATATGAGTTTCTATGCCATCTTCATCCTGGCTGCTATTTCAGTCTGACTCCTATCACTGTCAAGAAAGCTATTTGGGTGGGTTTAATCAAACAGTGATCTGTTCTCCTGAAATACATCAGTCAGCACTGAGCTGTCAATAACTTTCATTGGAGCTTTAGGGGGAACATTCTTCATTGCTCACAATATAAGCAAAAAACCTCTTCTTTCTCCGGACCTTCTTCTCTGTAGTAATTCAGTGCTGCATTCTCTGAAAGGTAAATGTCCTGAACCCAGAATGACCAGTTATCCCACTGTTGTTTTGTGTACTATCAAGTCATTTCTGACTTAAGGTGAACCTATCACAGGGTTTTCTTGGCAAGTTTTTTTTAGAAGGGGTTTGCCATTGCCATCCTCTGAAGCTAAAAGAGTGTGACTTGCCTGAGGTCACTCCATAAGTTTACATGGCCAAGCTGGAATTTGAACCATGAACAGTGTGGCTGTATATGCCCATGATTATATGATTTAAAAAGAAATAGAAAATGTCAATAATGCCATGTACATGGATATGAGAAAGGAGAGAGAGCATTAACTAACCTACATATAATTAAAACACTGCTCTGAAACCCAATGGTTACTCACAGTGACAGTAGCCCTATTGAATTGATTGTTGAATGGTATGTCAATATGTAGGTAAATGGCATTGATTCCTTAGGCTGTGCATTTCACTTCTGGTGCTCTGTGTTCTTGCTCCCCCTGGTACTGCCTTCAATGGGTTAAAAGACACCTCAGGGATCAAGAGATGTCAGCAATGAAACCAGTTGACCAGCACTGAAAGACAGAAATAGACAACATTTATTCTCCAGATGCCTCATTATATTCAAATGCAAAATATAGCCTAACATAGATCCCAGCGTATCTGCAGTACCTGCTAATTTCTTACCCAGTTTCTGATCAAAACTTCACCAGTGGCCAACAAATCAAATTAGTAAATACCTCTCCTCTAATAATTATAAAGAAGAGAATTTTTAGGGAGGGGAAAGAGTTTCATAAAGACCACTGAATTCCCTCCCTCCAAAAAAAGGTCCTGTTTGGATTCCAAAAGGCCAGGTGGGTAACCCCCAGCTATTAAACTGATGAGTGCCACACTGATTGCAAAGCGTACACTATCCCACCCAACCTCTTTCCATCTGTAAATTTGCTTTGCCATTTCTGAGATGGAAACAAACACCCCAGTATAATAATAAACAGGCTTTGACCTAATAGCTGATTTTTGGTTGTGCAGAACAGAATATGTCTGTAAAAAACACATTTTTAAGATGACTGTCGGCCTAAATTTCAACTAGAAGAAACCCAGTCAGAATGTCATAAGTGTTGACTGGTCAAAGTTTGCAATTGACTGAATAGGTAAACTCTAGTTAAGAACCAACAATTGGATTCCAGCCACTGGTTTTTCCTCAGTCCAATCAGTGTGGTTCATAGGCTGAAACATTTTGACTGGTAGTGATCTCATCTCACTTCTTCAGCTGTCAAAGTAAACTAAAACTCTTCGCTCCCTCCAAGTGATATATCTATAAAGACCTTTATTAACTATAATGATCCCGCCTTCAGCTTTCAAATAGTTAGTAGAAAAGCACGCTTATTCTTCTGATGAGCATTTGTCTGGCTCAAATGGATGGAAATCCATTTGGACAATAATAATGGAAAATGCTGTTTATTGTTTGCAAAAGAGAAAGGAGAGAAAAACTGGGCACCTAGTCCTATTACTTGGAAAGGGAAACATATGATTTTTTTTCTTTCAAAGATGAATGCTTGTCAATATTTTTACAGTGCAATCAAGCATTTGGTTCTAGCAGGGTTGGCAACATCTTTGTTTGCTGGCAAAGCTTTAAGCGGAGAGCCACTTTAAGTTGAACCTTCTGTTGTTCCAAATGCATTAGTATTCCACAACCTCACCAATCCAGGTACCACTGGCATGGCATGTTAATGAGTACTGATGATCATTTATCCTTTTCCCCTCACTTTCCCTTTTCACCTTTTCTCTTGCCTTGCCTTTCCAGTAGGGCCAAACACTTGTATGGGTGATATATGGTTTTTATCTTCTTAGATATTATGCTGACGACACAGGGCAGCTCCTGCCACTTTTGATAAACCGTCAGATTATTTTTGGAAAGTCTACATATGCTTATTTTCCCCTGGAGGTACAATTTAGCATTAGGATAATCTATTAAATTGCTCTCTCAGCAATGCCAAGTATTTAGTTGTGCTGCCCTTCTACTACTCCCTCTTCCTCTCCTCCTCTTCATCCTTCTTCGTGGAGACCAAAGTGACATATCCAATGGGTTATTTCTGCATCAAAGTGGGAATGACACAGGGTTCACTTATATCATAGGTTCATCCTAGAAGGTGCTCAGCAACCACAACTTGCCTTGATAGATAGATTCCAGTCAGATATAGTATTAGATTGAATTCCAGTGAGTCTATTTCACTGGACACTATCAAAAGGGGGAGCTTACCAAAGGGTTTTTAAGTCCACCAATGGACTGGATTTCATTTTCCTTGTTACAAGGCAAACGTTTAAGGAATGCTTCCTGTGTCAACTATCCAATGATCAAATCATCCTACTCATTGGAGAGCTAGAAAGCAACTTGCTCAAGGTCTTGTTGAAACAAGAATATTGTGGGTTGGCAGCAGTATAAGTTTCTGAACATCTACACAGTGTCAGGTGGCACCTCCATCATGCCTTTCATCCCTAAATTTAAGAGGACTAGTATGTTTTGTGTACCCAAACCTTTTGGTCTAGAATTTTAATCACACTTCAGTCTTCTACACCACAGTCAGACTGAATAACTTGGTTTGTTCCTTGTTTGTTTGTTTTAGTTCATCCATAGAATCCATCAATGCAGTATGTCAACTCTTTTGAGACATACCCCCAATGGCTGGCCACTTCATGCCCAGCCTGGAGGATGACTCAGAGGATGAGCCAGAGCCACTGGGACCTGAGCCTACAATTGCGGAGCCTGAGGCAAGTCCTAGCTCTGTGACAGAAGAGTCTGGGGCCTCTCCAGAGGTTCAGTAGCCAGATCTGCCTGTGGCCGAGTCTATGGACATAGAGGAGAATCAGGAAAGTGTGCCTACCTTCAGGAAGCATCAAGCAGAAAATGAGGGCATTAGAAGATCACAGAGACTTTATCAGAAACAAGTTGCTAACCAGACACACCTGTATGCCTGCTGCCTGCCTGTTTAGACAGCTGGAGCATGTGTGTCTAGTTGCCAGTGATTATCTGACCTTCTTGAGGAGAGACTCTCTCTTTGGCTCCTGAATCCTTGCTTCTTGGACTGTTGACCCATCTTGTTTATCTGGAACCCTTGACTTTGGACTGCCTTATTGACCTGCCTGTCTGATACCCTGTACCTCAGACTTCTTGACAACTCTTTTGGTAATACCTCTTGTGATACTGCACTTAGACTCAAAGACTTTGTTACTTGGCTTTAGCTCTGCCAGTTGAGGGTTTGTTGTTTGGGAGCTGAGCTGGCTTTATGAGCTGTTTGGCTTCTTTCCCAGAAAGGCCCATGCATCTGTATCTGGTGCTTACCTTGGTCACCATGGGTAACTTAAGAGGAGATTAAGAAGCAGCCCACATTGTATAAACCCTCTTGGGATCCCCCTCCCCAAACAGTTTAGTAAACTGTGGAAGTTGTTCAACTCCCTCCTCTTCTCCGCCTCATTATTTCTACCGGGAAAGCAATTCTTTTGGATGCATAGGGAAGTCTATCCTTTTCTCATGGTCTTTTACTAGTGCTTGAGATGCTTTGAATGAATATACAACTTCCCTTCTTTTTCATTTCATTTGTTGTCTGTCTTACGCTCTTGTGTTGTGTTTTTAATCTTGGTGACCATTGTTTAGCATTGTTTTACAGTGAAAGGCAGAATGTAAATTCAACTTTTAAAGTATCTATCAATGGATGGCAATATATCTATGGACTCCAGACAGCTAAGGTTATTTACATTCTGAACACAACTCTAGCTGAATAATAGACCCCACACAAAAAGAGGAGCTGTAAAAGATGCTCCTGCTTCTACAAAGTCCCATCCAGTATCCACTGCTATATGTCTGTAGTTGGATTAGTACTATAGGCTATAATCAATTGTATACAAGGGTGGAGGGGGGGAGTTTTATTTTCTATGTTCATTTTAAAAGTCACATTACTTACATGTGATCTAGCACATTTATTTCTTCTTGTTGTTGAATGCCTTAAACATGTTTATGACTTACGGCAACTCTAAAGGGAACCTATCGCAATGCTTACTTGGCAAGATTTGTTCGGTGGAGGGTTGACATTGCTTTCTTCAGTAGTTGAGAAAATGTGACTTGCCACAGCTTGTCTAGGCTGCTTCCAAACTGCAAAAATAATCCATATTTGACACCACTTTAACTGCCATGTCTGAATGCTATGAAATTCTGGGAATTGTAGTTTGTTGTGGCACCGGACCTCTCCAATAGAGAAAGCTAAATGCCTCACAAAACTACAAATCTCAGAGCTCCATATCATTAGGCCATTGCCATTAAAGTGGTGTAAAACTGGATTATTTCTGTAGTGCAGATGCAGCCCTAATGAAGTGCATGGCCAAGTGGGGATCTGAACCGTGGTCTCCCAAAGTCTTCAACACTCATACAACTACACCATGCTGGCTCTCTTTGTTAAACAGTTATGGAAATGGAAATTGGAAACTGGGGATTCAGACTTTTCTCTCCTGACATGCTAATCCGATTCTACCAGATTTGATTTTTAGCACAGTTACCCTGGCGCTTAATCACAGTTCTGCAAATAGTTGCACCATCTCTTGCACACTCACTTGTGCAACAAAAAGTCTATTGGATGCCCTTTTTGCATTTGCTCTGAAAATTTAAAACCAGAACCTTGATAGCATATTGATCTCATGGGATACAATCCAAGGTATTCACCTACTGCCCCAAGGCATCAGATCCCAGAAAATATCAGAGAAATTAATCAAACACTCCATCTTTTTATAGGTAATAAAACAAAAATGAATGTGAAAAGCAAACATGAATGGACCTGCAGTCATTTTCATATACTCTTTGTTTTAATGCTATTATTACCATAGCAACTGACTGTAATCTTGTTAAAGTCATAGACATTATTTTTGATTATAAAAAAGAACACTGTAAAACAATTGAAATATCCAAGACAAGAGTAGCATATACAATCTACAATATGATCTGAAGAGAATGCAGAGTATATAGAGAAGCATGTAAAAGAAGATAGGAATTGTGTGAACAACGAAAGCTTTCTGGCAAGGCTTCTAGAAAATCGAGATGTAACCCAGCCTTTCAAAATATATTTGTGTCCACATATTTTGGATTACATATTAAAAACTTGTTTTGAACTGATGCTCCCTCAAACCTCCACTTTAGCATCTATTGGACAATATGGTGACTTTTCATCACTTTCAGTTGCCATGTTTCTGATATATGGCAGAAACACACACACACGTAAAACGCAAAGGTATTTGTAAGGGTCAGTGGGAGTGTATAGCTTGCTAGGAAATCGGATGGAAAAGTGGACAAGAATATAGTTATTTTTATGATTATCCACTTCACTAGATTCTACAAAGTAACTCTTAGTTCAAAAATGATGAACCGAAAAGTGTATGCTAGGGAAATTCCATGTAAAATGCCCATGTAGCAGAAAACGCATAAAAGAGTCATTCCACATTTCTTGCAGAGTTTTTGTTTTATTAAATACTCTTCCTGAACTGAACAATGTACAAATTCTGCCCATTTCCCCCCTAATATATACATTGTTTTAATGAGCACTTGACCAAAATGGTGCAATTCTTCCCCACTGGCTTAGACATGTTTCTTCTCAAACAGGGTCATAGTTGAGAGCATGAGTTTAAGTATGCTTTCATTTGGTTCGTTCCAGGTAAGAAAATAAATAATACATCCTAACGTTTGACCTAAATAGAAAGGCTCACTTTGATCTTTCTGAGATTGAACTGTTAGCAAAACTAAATAACTGAAAACAAACACAGCCTACATCCCTCTGGGGATTAGAATATATCTTTGAATCAAAGATTCTCAGGGGATGGAGACAGATACATAGCTAATTCCCTAAAAGGTCACCTTTTAGAGAAAGGGGATGGGATGGAGGTGTATTTTTAAATTAAAATGGATAAGCTATTTATGTAGATTGTAAACCCCACCCAACTCTTTGACCTCTCCGTATACATACATATCACATACTCTCCAAGGTTTCACTCATGAAAACTGGGACATGTCTATCTAAACAACATCAGAATGTTGAAATGAGGTCTGGACCTGAATTACCTTTTCCTATTTGAGGACAGCTATCTGCTGACCTTGCTTTTTCTTCTGATTACTTTTATTTCCCAAGCCAATAAAATGAAGAGGACATTTTAAAATATGCATTCCTTGAGACATTCATAAAGTGTGCCTAAAAACATGGGTTCAGTGGGACATCATAAATCTTTATTTCCCTAGTCCCACAACTGGATTCTGGAGAAATGCAGAGGTCTTTTACAAGGAAGTGGGTTAGATACCCTCCAATTGCCTGATCTGGCAAGAAAAGTCTCAATTATTGTCCGAGTTTCTTTATCCTCCTCACACTTTTGTCTTCAGCTTGCATCAACTGCTGAAGACTGGGTTCAAAATGCAAATACAAAAGTGCAAAAAGTGCAAGGTGCAAAAGTAGTCCTCAGTCAATTTAACCAGTGGGAAGGAAAAGAGAGGATCACTCTTCCCTTTCCCAGTTGGCTCAGGCAAAAGCAAACTGCTGCAGCATCTCCTAGTTTGTGTGTTCTTTCTGACTGATAACTTTTGTTATTTTCACCACACTCCGACATTGTTTGACTCATACACATTCTGGTTTTCTTCTGTGAAATGTTGGAGGATATGGGATCATAACCAGCTACTTGGCAATTCTAATCATGTTGCAAGGTGTTTGTTTTAATCAAACAGGATGAGCTCCTGAAAGGCATCCTCTCCCATGGCATGTGCGTTTATCAAGTTGTACCAAAACCAATTTCAACAGTTCAAAAGCAGAGATTCTGATTTCAGTGTGTGTTTCTGAATGAGGTGGGATATTTTCCTTCCAACAAACTCATTCATTGAACAAACTGCTATGGTGCGTAGCGCTAGGCTGTTGCACATGCTTCCACAATTTTGGGGAGGGGGTTCTTGGAAATACACCTCATGATCTTGTGATTTTTTTTTCACTCCCCAAAATGGAAGAAAAAAACATGCACAATGGCTAATAGTGCTTCTGATTTTTAAACAAAAGAAGGAGGGAGGGAGGCATGCTGGCATAGGAAAGCAGTGGCTATGTTTTCCATTCTGAACTGTTCTGTGTATTAACCTGCAACTTGAAAAGACGCTTAATTTTCTAACTGACATCTTAAAGCAAACAGCCCACTTTCTGTGGACACAAGGGATGCAGCACGCTGCAGCTTCCATTTCAGCTGCAACCGGCGAAATAAGTTAATAATATCCAATCTATTTGTAGTCTTACGATGGATAACAGAATGGGAGCGGAAGGTCTAATTATGCAAAAGCACCTTATTGTAATTCTCAAATAAGAGGTGTGAGAGAAATGTGAAGTATTCCTTATTGTTACCAATTTACGGAGCCAAATGATAGCTGCTATTTTCAGATCATGGTTCCAATTTACAGGATTTGTGCATAAATTGGAATTCCCCAAGAAAGAAATGTAACCTCAATTTCCATTTATTGACTGTGCGACTGCATGCCTTGGCCTCCTTAGGCACTCTGGTGTGAAATGGGAGATTAAATTAAAGAAGCAATCACTTTGATTCCTTCTGTACACTGTACCTGGATTACTAAAAGAGGAAAGGTATTCTGCAGAATAGGAAGGAGAAGCTTAAACTGGAAGCAATAGCTCAGATGTCACATCCTGTGCTCTTTACCCTCATCTTAATTAACATGCACAGATCATTGTACACTGTTTTGCAGCATCTTACTGATACAAACACATGAGACTGTTGGAATACTGTTATACCTTTATATTGGTTGTTTTTTGTTAACTTCTTTCAAGTCGACCTCTGTGGATAAGACACCTCCAAGACCTGCTGTCCTCTACTGCTCTACTCCAGTCTTGTAGATTCACAACTTCCCTAATTGAATTTAGTCTTCTGGTTTGCAGTCTTTCTCTCTTTCTACAACCATCAGCCTTTAATAGAAAATTATTGTTCTTTCAAATGAGTTATGCCTTCCTATGATGAAGCCAAAGTATGACAGACTCAATTTGATCATCTTGGCTTCTAGGGGTATTTCAGGCTTCATCTGTTCAAGGACCCATTTGTTTGTCTTTTTGACTATCCATGGTATCCTCAGCACTCATCCCCAGCACCACATCTCAAATGAATTGACCTTATTTTTATCTGTTTTTCCACTGTCAAGCTCCCATATCCATGCATAGTGATGGGGAATGTCATGGCTTGGATGATTCTAACTTTAGTGCTCAATTGTATATCTTTGTTCTTTAATATCTTGTCTAGTTCTTTCATTGCTGCCCTTCCCATTCCTAGTCTCCTTCTTATCTCTTGAGTGCAGTCTCCATTCTGATCAATGCTTGATCCAAGATATGAGAAATCTTTAACTATTTTGATTTCCTCATTGTCTAGGCTGAACTGATGTCGGTCCTCCTTGGTCATTACATAATGTTTTTACTTCCCCAAGTACCTTTTACAAATGACTTAGCCTGAAACCTTTACTGGTTTCAGACGCGGAACAAAGAACATAACGATGAATGTTAATTCTCATTGGCCTATTCAAGAGCAGTGACTAGAGAAGGGATATGGTTTCCATAATGCCCATTTGGCCAGGTTTCACCCAGATTATAGGAATGCCACCTGGGTGCCCCTTTGTACTACAACTTGGCCTGGATTCCAGTCGTTCATTTCAAAATAAGTATGGGCCCAAACAGAGGCCAAAATAAAGCTGTTTAGGGTCACTTTGGAGGTATGCTGTTTAAATGATCCTTGCTTACACAGCTCATCCTGACACTTTTGCCCAACCACTTCTCCACTAATAAAGGAACAAGGAACATGAGATGAAATAAGTTGTATTTTGAAGCTCTTGGGAAGTACAGGCTAGTCAAAGTCTGGTGCAGCAATACAGCAACCCTTCACTTGTGTTGATATATACCTGCAATTCAGGAGATTACATGTGACAAAACCAAGCTTAAATGTATGGTCTTTTCCATTCAAGGGCCTGTTACAGACAGCCAAAATAAAGCTGCTTCGAGTCACAGTGGAAGTATGGTGTTTCAATGATGCATGTGTCCTAAGGGTTCAGAAGCCACACCAAAGCCACACTCCAGTCCTTAGGGCTGGAGCGTGGCTTTGGTGCAACTTCTGGGCTCTTAGGACACATGCATCATTGAAACACCATACCTCCACTGTGACTCGAAGCAGCTTTATTTTGGCTGTCTGTAACAGGCCAAAAAAAGGATTAGGGAGAAAAATGCTGCATTTGCTAAAAGAAGTTTAAACCTTCCCTTCAGCCTCTGAATTGGTTGCCAAACCAATCAGGTGCAACTGATTTGGTTTGGCAAGTTTGAAATTGGGGTATGTTGGGTGGGGAGGAGAAAAGAGAAGAACTCTGGAACAGATGGATTTGTGAAATCAACTCCGAGGCAGAAGGAGGAGCAGAGTTTAGGAATCACTGGTCTAGATCAAGAGAAGTAAAGTACCACTCCATTTTGCTTCAGGTAGACATTACCTGGAATGCTGTGTCCGCTTCTGGGAACCACATTTCAACAAATTACTTTTTAAATGTAACCGTTGAAGCTCCAGTCCTTCTTCACTGGCAGTGACATACAAATATCAAACTAACCAGTATTTTAAGCCACAACAGTATACATATTTAATTTTGTTTTTGTTTCAGTGGTAGGGATGAAACTGGGAACTGATTGCAAATGGCTGTTCAACTGGTTATCTAGAAAACAACTAATAGTGGCACTTGTGAAATCATGGTTTCAAAGTCCTTGTAATCGCAACATTCAGATACCATCCTCATTCAGAGAAAATGGAATGAAAATAGCAACTTAGCTGGATTTGGATCATAGAGGGTTATCATGCTAAGAAATAAATAACTTTATAGGATTTAGACTCCTGAGCTTTACACTCCTTTATTTGAAATAATCGTCCCAGATGGCAAAATCCAAAAGACCTGACGGAATAGATGCTTTGCTCTGTTTGCCGACAGAAGACTCATATTATCAGATAAGCTTTTCAAAGAGAATCTGTTGGGAATTTGGTGGTCAGAAATGAGATGCTTCTGAAAAGGAGTGGATTATGGGTAAACTGCATCAGGGGAGAAAGAATCAGGCAAGATCTTTGGAGGGGGGATGTTTCATAAGCTTTAGATGAAAATTATTTTATCGTCCTTTATTGCTTAGAATGAGTATTTCCTTTGCTATTTCCCCCCAAGAGACTGGGAAATTTAGCCACTGGAAGAAAAATACTTGGGGTACTTCAAATTAATCTCCTAGGTTACTCAAAGGTCTGGACTGTAACAGCAGCAGTTGGGACTTCAAAATCTCATGGTCCAGATAAGAAACAAGCTTGTCCCACCTTCAATATGACTCCATTTTAAATATTTAAACATGGATATCATGTCACTTCTCAGCCTTCTCTTCTCCAGATCTCTAAATGTACCAGTCTCCCATAGGATATTTTTTAGGCTTTTTACCATTTTGGTTGCCCTTCTCTAGACCCATTCTAGCTTGTCAATATCTTCATAGTCCTTCTCATCCAGGCCCAGTTCTAGCTCAGATCCTTCATAGAGTTGTGTATACATAGCAGGTGTCAGGATTGCACTGTTATCATTTTGGTTTTACTTACATACACAACCCACCTCTTCAATTATTTGCAGCTTGTTACTATGGTTGTTAGGTGCCTTCAAGTTATTTCTGAAATATGGCGACCATATTGCGGGATTTTCTTGGAAGAATTTGTTGAAAGGGGGGTTGCCCTTGCCTTTCTCTGAGGCTGAGAGTGTGTGACCTACCCAAGGTTATCCAGTGAGTTTTCATGGTTGAACAGAGATTTAAATCCTCACTCAAACCACTGCAACATGCTAACTTTTGATGTCGTGAAAATCCACATCATTCATTTAGACAGTTAATAATTCCCATTATCCACTCTATGCCCTGTTCCAAGATCCTCTAGTTACTTATTCCAACATCCCAAAATTATCCAGTCATTTCTTGTTTCCCCTTGTTCAATCCCATGTTCATATGACTATACGGAAAGAGAATATAAGTAAATGGAACAATCCCAAGACAAGTGATCTTGAAACATACATGACTTCATGTTGAATATTTTTTTAATCAATATTCACCACCAAATAATTTTCTCATAGTAACGCATTGTATTATGAAACAGCATTAATTTTCACAAGATGTATGTGTGATGGTTACATTATTAAGTCACTTATACATTGGATATATTGTTACTTGGCTCAATGCAATTTATTCAAGAAGATCATGACAGTTGTGGTGGATCAGATCAAAGTTCTGCTTGTCTTGCAATCCATTCCAACTATGATCACCCCATGAAAAGCCCATGAATAACCCCTAAGCAGGAGATGAACACAATAGCACCCACTTTCCATGTTCTCTAGCAGCTTTTATGCAGAGACATACTATCATAGCTACTCGAGCTAATACCTAGTCATCATGACTTACAGAGGCCTTATCATAACTGAAGAGAATTCATTTACTAGAAGTAGAGCTAGTGAACTCAGACAGCATTGCTTCTCTTCTAAAGCTTCAGTCTGGGTTTGCATGTTGTCAGAAAAGCACTTTTTAAGGTGAATTTTATGACTCCATCCTGGGTTTCAGATGTACTAAGCTGAATGTAGCTTGGACTCTACAATTTCAGAACCTCATCTCAGCTTTGTTTGATTTTTACCTTATTAGACCCTGAGCCATGCCATAATGTATTTTATCTTCTAGGAAGAGGGATTTTTTCCCATTGCTTGGTGTTCAGATTTTTCTCTTAAAGGTCTGGCTTTGAATCCCTATGCACTTAACATGGTCACAATGCTGAATGACCTCCATTATGTTACCTCTATTTTCTAATAGCCTACTCATCTTAAATAACTATAGGGGAAGTCAGTACCGCTCTCCATATTGAATATAGCTGTAACTATTGAATATGGCCAGGGAAAATACTTGAGAAGTTTGTTTGATTTGTTGTTTGCAAGAATGTCCGACATTTTCAAATGTCTCCATAAATTTGTGGGAAACTGTGTGTGTCTTTGTGTGTTTAAGTATGTAAAAGGAAAAAAAGGGAAGAGATTGTATTTATTTACAGGTATTTATTTTTATATGATTTATATCCTATTTTTCTCCTTATGCCGACTCCATTTATCGATCTGTGATCCGCCAGTGGATGACAACTAGCCACAGAAAAGCCTTCCCCAAAGTTTCATGGAATACCTCAAAGTCAGAGCTACCTCTGCAAAACAAAGTCAGTTTGTCGCCCTTTGAAAAGAGCTTTGTGTGAGACAACAAGCAACCAACCAAACAAAAGATAACAAAAACCCTGGTATTTGAAGCAGATAAGTGTTATTGGACAAGCTGCCTAGTAACAAAGTGCTTGATCCTTGATTAATTTACAATTGCTCTTCTGGCTTCTCTGCTAGTTTATCTTGATTCCTCAGTTGCTGGTGGTATTGTGTTTTCCAATATGTTGTGTAAGCAGACCCCCATGTACCATTTAATGCCTTTTTTTGTAACAGCAGGTCTCTCAAGCAATTTATACTTCAGCACATATCCTGTATAGAAGACAGATCAAAGCAGGACCATGGGAACAATTCTGGAGTCTGTGCTTAACTATCATTAAAGTTAGGATTGGTTTATGGGATTTGAACACTCTCAGCACATGTTGCACATTGCAGTTTTGTGGGCCAGTTATTACCTTGGTAAGTTAGAGCATGGGGTCTGCTTCGTTCATTGCCCTTGAGTGTTTGTAAATGAAAAATGAATTTGGACCTGTAATTTTAATGTAAGAGAAACCATGGCGAGCGGGGAGGAAGATGGGAAAACCTCCCCAGTGTAGTCCTCTTTATCTGTCTGGGCCACAAATCCCTGGCTGCCAGGGTCAATTTTTATGGGTGCTGGGGCTTGTAGTCTAGAATGTCATGAAGCTGGCAAAACCTTTTCAGGGTCACTGCTGATTTTGGCTTCTCATATGAGAAAGCTGAGCTTGTTTCTATCCAAAGTCAGAGAGGTCTGGGAGAGGTGCGGTGTGTGTTTTATTCTGCCTGGTTAAATGGTATTCATTAACACACTAGTGGATATGTGCTCCAGCTTCATCTGCTCCATCCTGGTGCTTTCTCTCCCCACCTTGTCCTTTTCTTTCTTCCTTCTCATTCACCCCAGGACTTATTTTGCTTGCCATCCATTATCTGGGTGCCCTTCCATCCCTTATCTGGGTGCCCATCAAAAACTTCCCCTTCTAAGTTTTCTCTCCATCTTTACCAGGCATCCTAATCATAGGGTTGTGTTGTTGTTACTGTGTACCTTCAAGTTGTTTCCAACTTAAGGTGACCCTAAGGTAAACCTTTCATGGGGTTATCTTGGCATGTTTCTTCACAAGAAGCTTATGATTGCCATCCTCTGAGGGTGTGCGACTTGCTCAATGTCACCCAGTGGGTTTGCCTGGCTGAGCAGGGATTCAAATCTTGGTCTCCAGAGTCATAGACCAATGCTCAAACCACTATGCCAAGCATATTTGAGAAAGAGTCACAGTACAGCCCTATACACTTCTAGAAGTAGTAGCTGCTTGCTTACATGACAATGACTCCATGAATGTTTTTTTCCAGTGCAGGCTGTACATTACAGGAGCTATCCAAGGTGCTGAATCCAGTCTTTGCAGAGACAGAAGACAGGCAGCTTGTACTTTAGGGGGCAAAGTTTATTGCTTATGTGTTCTGTTTGGAGGCTTGTGCAGATATTATTGTGTGTTTGGAGCATCGTAATCCCCTGGAGTACATAATCTAAGAGGTTGGAACCTCTGCTGAAAGCAAGTGAGTCACTGACTTGACTGGGGACTGAGCTACTAACTGCTAGTTCTATATTTCTGCTTCCTCAGTTTCTGAAGCTTGGCAGACAGGAAAAGAAAAACAAGAGTTCCATGTGGATATTTCATGGGGAAGTTTGAGGGGGAGACCTCTAGCAATGTACATCTATCTATATAGGTGAACTACACATGAATGGTGCAGGACATGATCTGCTGCATCCGTGCCGTGTTTATTTTCTTGCCTAAGGATGCAGGGCTTCTACCTGCAGTAAGTATAAACTAGCTCTCCTGCTGGAAGAAAAGGTATGACAGCCTGAGGTCTGTGTTTCTACACCTAAAAATGATCAGGGATGTTAAAGGATTTTTGGCCAAAGCAGATCAGACCTTCCTGGAAAACACGAGGGATGTCTGGGGAGGGGGGATCCCAGCCATAGGAGGCAATTGCTTGGAAGATGTTATATATACAGAAGCAAAAGTACCATGCTGCCTGCTTGGACCAACAACAGTTGCATCTGTTGCATCTAGCTGGTTTAACGAAAGGAGAATTTTGTACCTGTTCATTTTTAAACAATTTACTAGAAATGTTTCCCTTTTCTCCTTGCTCAATTTGGTTGGAAGAATTCAGATGTGTGGGAAAGCAAAACTGTCGGGTTTTCCTATCCTTACTGGTACTGACTGTACCTGTTTCTTTCACAATCTCAATTTATTATTCTCTCTACCTGCTCTCACACAAATTTAAGCCAAGTGTCACCTGTCATCAGGTGGGATCTCAGTCTAAAATATATCTAGCAGAAATCCAATTTTCTCAGCATTTGTTTGCAAACTGTCAGAATCCATCCTCTCAGCCTTTACACAGAAATAAGCAGGTATGCTGCACCCCTCGACTGGGTCTTCCTCCAGAATCTTCACACTGAGATAAAGAACAACAGCCTGAGTTTGTAGAGGAATATTTGAAGAGAAGGGGATGCTCTCTGTCCAGACTTCAAATGCAAGCAGACCAAGAAATTGGAACTGCTAGAACAAATTGACTTGCCAGTGATCAGAAGCTCTCCCTGCCTTGTAAATACACCCACCCACCCACTGCATCGTAAAATATATTCTATGAGGATTAAGCCCACTCTTCTCCTTTCTCCAGGAAACTTTTTGATGTTCTAAATGTCACTTACACTTATGGACCTCTTGGTCTCCTTCAGGCATGTTCCAAGGAAGGAAAAGGAACATGGTGGTTGCTAGGCAACTACTTTGTCAATTCTAGTCCCCACCCATGAAGCTCAAAAAGAAGCACTGATGGTTTTAAATCCTGTTTACCACCACTATACAAAAACACATTTTCGATAAGCTGCCATTCAGCGGTGCCTGCTCCAGAATTCACAGATGCTCCTCTTTAATGCTTCCATGCGGGGAGGCTGCAGGAAACTTGAGAATCCAGAAGGGATGCTCATTAACCTCCCCACCTTGCTCTCTCATACGGTTTCCCTGAAGTATTCAAAAGACTGCTGTTCCAGATGGGCACCCGTACGTCATAATTAATACATTTTGGTTGCTCCTCAAGACGTCCGAACGGAGCTCAGTTTTCATAGAACATCTCCTTCCCAAGAATATAAGCACCAGGGTATATGCCAGTGTGCATACGCATATATGTTTTAAGTCCACTGACACCCCAGTGCTGTAAATAAATAGAGAAAATGGGCTAATATTTGAGTACAAAAGCTTAAACTGTCCTCTTGGACAACCACTATGGGTGCTGGGTGTGTTTAGCCAGGAGAAGAGGAGGTTAAGAGGTGATACGACAGCCCTGCTTAAATATTTGAAGGAGTATCATATTGAGGATGGAGCAAGCTTTTTCTGTGCTGCTCCAGAGATTAGGACATGGAGCAATGGATGCAAATGTCAGGAAAAGAGATTCCAGATAAATATTAGGAAGAGCTGTTTGGAGATTATTACACAAGGAAAAGGAGGGGGAGAAGTGGAGTGCTTCCATCTTTATCTTGTCCTTATCGTGTCACGCTTATCCCGTCCTTCTCCCATCAGTGAAGTAGACTGGTCCTATCATCAGGTTCATGGTGTGCAGTTGCCATGGGCTCAATCCAATGCTTCCAGGGATGGGGCAGAGCAGTTTAGCACCTACGTAAGCAATGAAGGATTTTGGCCAATATTTATTATCTCTTTTATCCTTGTTGAAGTTGGTGGTGAGAAATGTAAAGGAAAAGAAAAAAGAAAGGGAAAGGAAGGGAAAGGGAAAGGGAAAGGCAAGGCAAGGTAAAACAGCAATAAAACAATAATTGGTCTCTTGAGTATAAGAATGAACCTCTTTAGAGGGTATTTATGAGTGTTATAAGCAACCTATATCTTCTAGGAAAGAAATCATATTCTCAGTGGTACTGAGCAATGAATAATTGCCAAAGATATCTGTGTCACAATAGCTTATTAATTTAGAAAGATGAAGCCTCTATCCCAGAGGTCAGCCATGACCCTGTAAATGAGAGCATCAAACTTTACCACATATAATTAAATCACACGCATTATTTGTGCACGATTTGTAATTTCTTAGACATTCCAAATGAACCATTCCAGTTCTCTACTGGTGGATGATATTACAATGAATAGGGTCACCACACACTTGGATTTAAATGGTGGGGAGGTTAATGATGCTTACAGTCATTCAGTAATGAGAAATCAAAAGATTGGGAGGATGTTTCCATTCTAGAGACAGACTTATATCAGATATGTACTTAATATATACTACATGCATACATTTTAAATCAGTGGCCATATTCCCAGTGATATCCTTCTAAAGTTGGATTGTACCCAACACTTTTACTCTTCAGGTTTTAGCTGAAATAACTTGCTTTTTCATGTATATACAGAACACATTAAACAAATGACATATTGAAAGATAGAGTTGTCGCTGAGTAAAATCTTGTTGTTCTAACCTTCCCCTTCTCCTCATTCCTCTTTTTCCGGTATGATTTTCAAACATTTTGAAGGCAATCCATTTGGCTTTTTAAATATATATATAATGCACTTCACTTTATTTACTATTGTTGATGTTGTGATTATTTTATTCATTTGTATCCCATCTTTCCCACAATAGTGGGATTCAAAGCATCTAAACACATATTTAAAACAATACAAATTAAAAACAATACATAAGCATTAAAAATACAAATCTAAGTTTTAAAACGGAATTAAGGACTGTATGCAGTCTGTGGTTTTGGTACTGGTCATGTCTACTTTTGGAAGACTTCACATGCCAATAAAGAATGAATCCTTCCTTGCTAAGGACAGGGAGAAACTGCACAGAAAAACACACTCCAATATCCCTAACTTCCTTCCTTCCTTCTTTCTTTCTTTCTTTAAAATGAATGAATAAATTGTAAAACACAAAGCAGAACTGCCAGTCACTACAGGGAGGTCCTATCCCTCCGATTGTTCTGGATGTAGAAATTAGGAAATTACAGCCATCGAATGAAGGGATTAGCAAGGTTTCTCCTTTTGCATGCTGAGCAACCTATTCTGCAGAAGTCCCAGCAAATACCCGTTCACTGCCACTTAATGCCGTTTGTCCCCAAACAATAGAGATTGATTTTGTTTAGTCCTGCAAACACAAATTATCCTGTAATCATCTTAGCCTGCGAGACATGCTTATGTTTGACTTGTTTGTGTTTCAAGCTAGGCCATGATTGCAATGAAAAATGGGAAAGGGTTTGCGGCAATGGCAACAGAGGTTTCCTTTTCTGGGTCATGTAACATGTATCTACTGTAATTAATGCCCTCCCCTTTTTTTAAGGTACTGGAATTTGTTAGATAGAAGACATGAGGGTGAATACACAAATCAAATGAATTACATTGCTGCTTCAGGGTTCCTCCATGAAGATTTGTTGGACTATAGGATAGTTTGTTTTCATGCCAAACAAGAACACACAGCAGGACACTAAAGAGACACTATTTCCTAACTACATATAGTTCCCTACAGCCAGCAGTTTAGTTGTTTGGTGTCAGCCTCTGTTCTGGAGAATGAAATTGCATGGGCAATTACCCATCATTTTTGAATAGCAAAGAACATCTTCTAGCAGCTACAGAAATGACTCAGGCCAAAATTCCCAGTATTTCATATTTAGTTTTGATTTGCTACTCTCTAACCTTCTCTCTCTCACACACACACACACACTGTGGATTTCATAAATACTTCACATTTTTGGTATCCAGTGTGTAAAAGTGGTACATTTAATTGCTGAGTAGGGATAACTGATTCCATCCTGTCGTCTCATGTATTTATATATATGAGGGAAACTAAATGTTGTTAAGATACTGATGAAGGATTATCCATTTCACTAAGACCCACACTTAACATTTCCCTTTTAAGGACTTACAGGATGGGAAAAACTAACTTCTGTTTTAAACATACACAGACACTCACACACACAGACACACACACACTGTAAGTTACAAATAGCTGCATGCATATTGCATGTATTTATCTGGATCCTGTTGTTAGCCCTCCTATTGAGTTGATCCTATTAAGTCTCACAAACAAAGCAGGTCTGAGGTAGATCTACATTGTGATTGATGAATAATAACTAAGAGAAAATAAGCAGATTTAGACTTATTTGGGGGAAGTTAGACTTCAAGTCTTGATTATGTCAAGAGGACCGACATGGTGCAGGGATTAGTGAGAGAGGGATGTCTAAATAGCCCCTGTTGTTTGTTTCTCCTCTTGGTATCTTTCTTTGGCCTGTGTACTCTAACCTTTTGTTTCCATTCTTCGTTCAGTTCACTTTTCACTTCTTCAGGAAGATGGTTGGCCTCTTTGGTCTCTTTATTTGGAACAAAGATGCATCTTCCATGCATCTCAGGAAGTAGACAAAGGTCCAAAACACACTGCAGAAATAGTACTGTTTGAGACTGCTTTAACTGCCCTGGCTTGGTGCTAAGGAATTCAGGGAATTGTAGTCTATTATGGCACCAGAGCTCTCTGACAGAGAAGGCTAACTGTCTTACAAAACTTCAGTTCCCAGAATTCCCTAGCACTGAGACAGGGCTGTTAAAGCAGTCTCAAACTGGATTATTTCTGCAGTGTGTTTTGGGCCAAAGTCAATGAAAGCTTATGCGACCACTTCTTTTACCCAGCCTCAAAAGAGCTACAAGATCCCTTTGACCTGGAATATGGTCACTGTTTCATCTTCAGCCACATCTTTATTTCAGACTTGAGATGTGGTTGGCACAGGCTTCAGTGTAATGCTTGATATTCATATAAAGCCTATAGTCACACATAGGTAACACCTAACACTACATATTTTGGCAAACTGGAGCCACAAAGGGGCAGAAACCTGAATGTATGGCACATCATTTTGGATAAGAACTTCTGACGTCCTTATCTAGCTTTGCTTTAGTCCTGAAGCTTGGTAGGTGATCTTAAAGCTGTTATCTTCTAGTCCAGCCTATCTCACAGGTTTGTTGTAAAGCTACACTTGAGAGAGAGAAGCATGAATGCTGCCCTGAGATCCTTAGAAGGCGGTTTAAGTAATTATTTTTGCCATAAGCAAACGTTCGTAGTCACTGGTTTTTCCTAAAAGAGAGCCAACGCACAACGCATGTACAGATAATTACTAGCAAAGAGCAGCAAAGTAATGATATCAAGCATACTGTCCACAGGGGTGCTTCTAATTGCTCTGCATGAAAGAAAGTGAGCATCCCAGGATTTCATGCTCTTTAACTTGGGCTTGCACAGGCACCTGTCAGCAGCTTCAGCGTACGCACTGAAGGCCATATATGTATACTATATACTATAAAAATATCCAGCATTGTTCCAGTTGGTTGTGTAACTAGGGAAGAGGAGTTAATGAAGCAAAGACCAGCAACAGCTGCTGAATCCTGCTACCAAATCAGTTCAGCCATAATTCTTACTAGTTCAGCCACTGAGCATGTGCACATAGTCAGTCCAGTTCTATGCAGGGGAACAAAATGCAGCAAAACAGCTTTCAGACATGCAAAACACAGTGAAAAATGATTTGCGTGTCTACCCAAGAGGAGGCACTATTGCAACATCTTTCCCGGCAGCAAACTATAGCTCTGTTCTATGCATCAGCTGCAACAGCACTGAAGGAGATGTGAAGAAATATTGCAATTGATGGAGGGGGGGGTGTTGAGATACAGGCCCTCAGCAAAGTGAAGGGGTCTCTTGAGGATTCTCCAGTCCCTGCAAAAATATTGATTTAACTTCCTAGGCTCTTGCGGATGAAATAAAATCTGACGGGGGCTGTTTTTCCTTAAAATTTGCAATAGATTTGAATGCTTCTTGTCTGTGAACTGAGTCTGGATATCTAGATGACCAAGAATATATTAAAGAATTCACAGTACTTTAAAACCACATTTTCACCTCTGCTAAGGCTGACAGTGTATTAATGAGGTCACCCAAGTTATTTCACTCCAATTGCTAATCTATTCATAGCTTACCATAAGAGGAAGAAAACCCAAGGTCTCCATTAAACGGCCCTTTACTTGGATACTTACTTGCAAACTTTGGTTATAGATCATGTTCTCTCAACCTTGGGGAAAGAGCCAAGGATACAGAAGCCAAAGAAATAACTAGGCAGGAGAGGCTAGCTTGAAAATAGATTGAAATCACTGGACATGGTGCTAAATTATAGGTCGCTTAGAATGCAGTATGGGAAGCCTATGCTTGTGTGTTCAAAATAGTGTGGATCCAGATAGGATGTTTAGATTTAGGCCTAATCTTGCTAAGCTATAAAAAAAAATACCAGTGGACTTTGTTGCTGTGTGCCTTCAAGTAGTTTGTGATTTATACTGACCCTAAGACAACCCTATTATGGGGTTTTCTTGACAATTTCTTTTCAAAGGAGAGTTGCCATTGCCATCCTCTGAGGCTGAGAGAGTATGACTTTCCCAAGGTCACCCAGTGGGTTTACATGACTGAGCCAGGATTCGAACCCTGGTCTCCCAGTGTCCTAGTCCAATGCCCAAACCATTACACTATTACTCAGTGGCCTTGGGTAAGTCATTATTACTCAGCCTCAGTTTTTCATTCCAACATGAGAAAAAAAATCCATGTAAGGACAGCATAATCAGGATAACGTTTATAAAGTAAGCTGAAACATTAGATGAAATTTATACTTATTGGTTGTTTGAGTCAAAAGTCTCTATTTGCAAATCACCAGAAAGACAACATTAATGCATATTTTTAAAATACAGAAATAAACCTGTTAAAACTGTGCACATAGGGCCCAAACAGACAGGCCAAAAATAAAGCTGCTTTGGGTCACTTTGGAGGTGTGCTGTTTAAATGACACACACATCTTAAAAGGCTAGAAGCTTCGCCAAAGCTGTAGTCTAGTCCTCAGGACTGGAGTATGGCTTTGCCGCAGCTTCCAGCCTCTTAGGACGCGTGCATCATTTAAACAGCATACCTCCAAAGTGACCCAAAGCAGCTTTATTTTGGCCTGTCTGTTCGGGCCCTTAACCTCTGAAAGTGAGGAATTTGGAGAAAGGCTAATAAAATATTAGGCAGGGATGTATGGAAGAAGGTAGTCCTTTAACCGCACGATCCTATCCATTTCACTATACGATCTGGGCATGCTGGAAAGCAATCAGACCCTTACTTTGATTACCATGTGTTCATCTCTCTACAGGTCTCCTCTCTCTCTCCCTCCTTCCTTCCATTCCTCCCCATTCTTACTATATACATTTGTGTAACTGGGCCATTTGCCAACGCCAGTTTGCCAGTGCTAAATTTAGGGTTGTCTGCCTTGGGACAATAGGCATCAAAGCATGCACATGTTTTCTGAGTACAAGGCAAACACTTATTTAATCAAAGGAAGTCAGAATGTTGCAAAGCAAATCCAAACAAATTTGTAATGAAATGGGAACAGTGTACCAACCAACGTGTTCTTTGATCTGTTCAAATTTTCCCCCACATCCTACTGCAAATATTTAAAAGCATCAAGCAAGCAAATAAAATGGGTGCATTTCATCTACTAGATTGCAATATAAGCCTTTGGTTTGGTTTGTTTTGCTGGCAGGTTCAATATAAATAAAAATATATATGAGAACGAATGAATTAAGCTTGGTTTTAGCTTGCTGGCATTGCTCTGTCTGTGTTGTGTCAGCTTTTCTCCTTTCAGCAACCTTAGATATATTTCTTTATTTAGGCTTAGAATTTCCTTGGAACTGCAATAAAAATGAAGCTAGAAGTATACCAGATTTGTATACCCAATTACTCAGGGATAACAGTAATTGAAAGTGTTTCAGTCTTTGGGGATTTAGGTGGTCATGAGATGAATTAGTTTGAATGAACTGAGGATTTACCTCTCTATAATCCATGGATAAATGATGACATAATCAATTGGCAACCCATTGCCCTGATGGGTAGAGTTTAGAGTTTCAATGACAGTGTTCTAGGGATAATGAAAGACTAACCTATGTCTTTAGTGTAGCTCATATTTTCAGTGTATCTATTTTCCCTCCTCACTAGAAACACAGCACTTCATATGTGGTCCATGGATAGCTACCCATATGGCCCTTCTTCCTTGCCCTCCCATCATTTAGATTGAGTTGTAAAACACTCACTAAGGAGTAACATTATGTTACATTGAAAACAATATCAGAGAAGGAGCCCACTCTTCCCTAGAAATGACTTTTTGGCTTTTGTGTGGTTAACAGAACAATGCATTTTACCTTCTAGGTGCCACCTCTCATTTTGCCTTTGTCAAGGATAAGACAGGGACCAGAATCCTGTTGGTGCATCCATGCATGTCCTTTCATATGTTTGACACATATAGTAGTGACATGCATTTCACCTGCAAACCTGAGGAAGGCATGCATCTCCTTGGGTTGTTTAATGCAGGGTACCTACTCAGCATGTAGCCATAGCTGGAAGAAAGAAGAAACCATCTCCTTCCCAGATTTCCACTACATTCACTGAGGAATAGAGACAGTTTCATCCTGGTTGTTTGTTGCTGCTGCTGTTGCTGTGAGCCTTCAAGTCATTTCTGACTTAGGGCAAAGCTAAGGAAAACCTATCATTGGGTTTTCTTGGCAAGTTTCTTCAAACAAGGCTTGCCGTTGCCCTCCTCTGAGGCTGAGGGAGTGCCCCAAATACAGCCAAAGGCTGTTTGCTACGAAGGTGATACTAGAGACCAAGCCCAGTCACAGAGTAGCTTACAGTTCAGCATTTACTTTACTTTAGTAAATATATATCCTAAGTCCCAAACAGAGTTCAGCAATGTCCAAGTCAGGTAAATGGCATCCAGAGTCAAGAAACACAGTCCAGGTCAGGTACACAACTTCCAAAGTCAACAAACACAGTCTAGGTCAAGCACAGGGTTCAGGAAGACAACGGGGATCCAGGTAGATCAGATAATCCTTGATAACTCCTAGAGGGCAAGACTGGGAATTTATAGATCATCAGCTCAATGTAGCTGCTGCTTAATTAATTACTGCTTTCTTTAAACCCCCTGATTTAAAGCCCTTCCTTTGTTGTCTCCCCTCGGTGAAGGTAGGTAGGGATAAGTGGTCTTCTATATCTGAATGGGCAGGACTCTCTGCCAGAGCTAGTGCTGCACTCTGGTCTGTCTGTGAGATGTGTGGTTCTGGAAGCTACTCCAGCTCAGGTTCAGCAGCAGGTCCTAGCAGGTGCACTGCTTCAGTCTATGAGTCAGAGTCCATGTCCATGTTCTGGAAGTAGAGCATAACACTGAGTGTGCCGTGCCTAAGGATGGGTTTACCTGACTCAGCCAGAATTTGAACCCTCATCTCTGCAGTCATGGTCCAACACTCAAACCACTGCATTATGCCCACACCATCAAAACACCACCCTATACCATCAATCAAACTCAGTGACAACAGGAGTACACACTTGCTTTATCAAACAGGCTTGCGTGCCCAGAAATTGGTAGCATGGGAGGAACATTACTCTCCAGGGTCAGATTTCAACCATGGGGTAAAAGTCCACCCAGAGACTCTGACTCATGTAAGCACTGGGCTTAAGCAATTACATCCACCTGGATGCTTTGTATCCAGTTAAATAAAGCCTCTAAATTGCTCTTTAACAAAACAAAACAAAACAAACCTGTCCATGTTTGGCTGCAACAGGCATCTGCTCATTTTGTATATTCTAATATATCATATGTTGGCTGAGCAATGAGGTATTTGTAGGCATTTTTCAAGAATGAGTCAAGCTGCTATTCTGGAGCTATTTACCGCTATCCCTACCTGTACCAACATCCCCCTTCAACACTGACTGTGTGTCACACATGAAGCTGTGATGGGTTTACATAGCAGGAAATCCCAGAAGTTCAAGCAAGCCTTTTTGTGGGTCAGCAGCCTCTGAAGAAAAATGTTGTCTTGCTGTCATTTAGACACAAGGGAAATTGTTTTTGCTGGAGAATGACAA
The DNA here is from genome assembly GCF_019175285.1 of Sceloporus undulatus. Taxonomy (NCBI): domain Eukaryota; kingdom Metazoa; phylum Chordata; class Lepidosauria; order Squamata; family Phrynosomatidae; genus Sceloporus; species Sceloporus undulatus. The sequence goes on along the minus strand of NC_056527.1, from coordinate 125,994,560 downwards.
TATGCAAACTCTCTCACTCTTTCTTTTCAATATGTTCTGTTTCCCTTAGCTGTTCAGTGGCAGGTTTTCCAGGTTTAGTACACGGATTTCAAGAAAAGAAGAGAAAAAAGAACAGTCTCGTTCCTGCTTCTATTTCATACTAGGTTGCAAAAATGAAAGGATTAGGGCTAGATGGGTTTTCTAGCAAGGCTTGGGGAAGGTGGCTAATGCTCATATCATAGCTACCCTGATGTGGATGGGATGTGATAAAGCTATGTTCACTCAGGATGTGATCTCAGCCCACAGGACATCTTGTTATCTATGGAAGATCAGAAATAGGCCTTCATCACATTAGGGGAGATCCCATGGGAAAATGGGAGTTAAATGTGATTTAAAGTACATTTTCTTACTGTTTTTCTTCAGCCGTTTTCTGTGCAAAATAACCATGTGAAATTTTTCCAAAGAACAAATGCCAAATTGCAAAAAGGCTTTGAAAACTGTGGTTTTCAAAGACCGCTCACAGTGAGAAGAAAATTGCTAAACTTGCTTGTTTCTTCCTTCAAGAAGAAATGCAATGAAGGGTCACATCTCTAAATAGCTATGGTTCCTTCAGTACTGTAAGGATGCTGTACAATTCCAATGACATCCAAACTGGAAGCAAGAACATTCCGTAACATTTTGAACCTATCATGAATGGACAAGACATGAATCTGAAATTAAACTGAGGCCTGAAAAGGACAGTGGTGGAAATGAAGAAAGGGAAGAATGTAAAGAAATAAAAACCCTTTCTGATCTCTAATAGCTTCCTGATCTTATTTCCCCCACTTTCTTATTCAACTTACTTCAACGTTATCCTCAATATTCCCATTCAACCCAAAATGAGTGAACCTGGCACTTCACAGCAAGAGACCAAGTATCCAAGTTGCCTAGGTAACTGGGCAAAGCTTGCTCTTGACTTGTGTTGTGCTGTGATGTTGCAGCATCATACAAGGAGGGAAGGATATAGCCTTACCAGTCTAGGGCATATGCCATTTTAAATGCATCTTTGCCCTGCAGTGGGAAATTTCTGGGGAAACATCCTCCACTGTGGAATGGGGAAATTTTATATAGCTCCAAAAGCATCCAAAAGAAAAGAGGCCAAGATCACCTTCTGCAAACAATTCTACGATGGTATGGAGGCTGTTTTAGCTTCATCTCAGTAATGGGGTGTCCTTTCAAAGGATCTCAACCATTTTCAGACAAATCACATTTTCTGTGCATCTTCTCAATTTGTTGTATTCTATGTCCTCACAAAAACATGGATTATGGAGCTATATGAACCACTGCATCATCACACACTGTTGCCAAGTCTCTGTGTTATATATCTCCACTGCTGACAAGAGAAACATGGAAGCTTCTCAATGTTTAGAAGGTAAGAAATAGTGTTGATGTTGCACCCATTCCCACTCTATAAATGCCCCACCGCTACCACATATGAGTTTTGAAGCCCACTGGCCCATCGGGAATTTAAATCCAAGAGATTCCATATTTGTCTTTACTTTGATCGTAGTCCAAAGGATAAGCTAAAAGTGAAATATGAAGATCTTTCATATTGCCCCGCTGTGCAAAGAGGAAAAGTCCATTCATGGGTCTTTTGTTATTATCCATTTGCAAATGTAAAGAGTTATGCACCTGGCCTCTCTTGCAAGGTGTCTCTTATTTTCAGAGGAGTCAGAATCTTTTAGGAAGTTCTGTGATTATTCTATCAGCATAGGCTTTGCAAAGCTTCGAACATTTATACACAGCTGGCAAAGTGCCTTTTCCTTCAATCCACATTGTAAGAAGAATGTAGAATCCACTTCAGCCCAAACTTATTTCAAAAGAAAAGAAATCTTACCTTGGGTTTTGCAGATTTTTGCAGAGTTTTGCTCATTTTAATTAACTTGCAGTGGAGCTGAGGTCTTGGCAGGCTTTGATCTTGCAAGTTCAACTTTTGTGAAGTCTACCACAAATGCCAATCACATTGCTTGTCCTTGTAAAGAAAGGAAGAAACTTTAAATGAAACTGAAAAGCAAATTTGAGATGGAATTTAATGCAATGTGCAAAAATCTTGGGATACCTGGGTCACACTTTATTTCTCAGATTAAAATTGGAGGCACACAGCACTCATTGTTCAAGAAGGTAATGCTACTCTTCCAGCTGCAAAAGCTATAGGTGTCCTGCTGTACCTTAGAGATTAGAGGTTACCTATAATATATGGCTGAATATATCCACATATTGTCTGAAGTGACTGTCCAGTTGCTAATGTGAGCAGTACTTAAGTCACACACAGTGGATGTAGTAGAGGAAGAGGGTCCGATTTGGGAACAAAGGTAATAGGAAAATGGGCATCAGGACTGAGCAAGGTTCATTAGGCAGCTGGGTTGCACTCAGGTAAGCCCTGCATTGTTTAAACTGTGGAAAGTTCAGATTTTCTCTCATTCTTAAGGAAGGACACTCTTTCAGCACATCCAGAAATTTCAGGATATGGGGAAAATATCTGACTCTTATATCCATGAGACTGAGACAAGTCTTTTGTGCCTGAAACGTTTCAGTAATTTATGCAGAAACACTTTGTGTGACGACGCACACACACACACACACACACACAGGGCATCAGCTATCTAATCATTCAAATCACTCTCAATATGGCAAAATTTCTCTCATAAAGCACATCAGAACTCAGTCTTTTGGCAGTGAGAGGAACCTTTTAGCATTTCTTTTTCTGACACACAGTTAAGGTATCTGGGATTTCATCCTATTTAACCCCCTTTTGGGATGATGATGATGATGATGATGATGATGATATTGACTATATTTCTATTCACCTTTTTCCAGGTCCGGGAGGACTGAACATGCAGGGGTGAGAGGAGAAGGCAAGCTGGAGACAGAGGACTGAGGACAGACAGCATGGAGTATGGCCTGGAGAAGGGGAACCACTGCATGGAACCAGGGGGATTCGAATCTGCCTTGCTTCCCACTGGGCTGAATCAATTTATTTCCAAATAAATCAATTCAGTCCCCCCAAACACCCCATTTACCAGCGTCTTTTTGACACATAAAAACCATGCCTCCCCCTTTCCGACCGCTTCAGCAATTCGAATTAAATGGAAACCATAGTGGTTTAAACCAGATCTTACGAATCATGTTCCGGTTTAAACCATAGTAGGAGGGAGGCCCAGGGATGCTTTATAAGTCATGGTTTTATACCTTCAAGGCAAGTGGAACTCTGCCTTGGTTTAGCTGGGCTTTCTACATCCAACAATATAGAGCATGATTTCATCTTTTCAGATGGCACATTCTTCAGGGCAACTCTCCCCCTGGAGGGAGAGATCTGTTTTAATTGTCATTTCTCATTTATTTTATCCCTGTTTGTTCTTGATTAGAGACTTGTTCCTTGCCTCCTTCTGCTCTCAAGTTCTTGCTCCACGTTTTAGAACTCCCTTCCCCAGGTCCGGTTGGCCCCCTGCCTGCTGTCTTTCTGCCAGCCACCAAGACCTTTTCATTTAATGAAGGTTTGGTTTTTTTTTAGTGTATGTGGCAGATAAGCATTTAATGAGGAATGTAGTATTTTTTTTTATGTTTCAAAGGTCTTGAACTTTTTAATTTTTAATGCAGAGGGCGCAGAGAGAGAACTGCAGGCTAAAAGAAAATGGAGGATAAACAGACTCATAATAATTGCAAACTAACTGACTAGAAAGAGAAATTCTGGCTAAGACCAACAGACCAACAAACAGGAAACAAATGAATGCAGGTTATGTCTAAGCTTAGCTATGCAAACTAGCAACTACTGAGTACTAAAGTTACTACGTCCAGTAACAAAGAGCTCCTCAGCAAGGTGGAACCAAGTCTTGACAAAAGAGGATGAATCTTTACATTTCAATAGCTTCCTTTAGAAGGCAGGGCTAGAAACATTGGATGGATCAATTAAAGCTGACCTTTGGCTCCAGAAAACTGCTGGACTGGCACCTTAGATGACGTGGAGTTGCTTTGATCCAGCTTGTGTATATCCTTCAAAGGAAGCTAAGAAGACCTAGTTCCCTGAACCGAGACCATGCCTACTTCTTGTTGAATCTGACTGTCATGCTTATGAAACTCTGACTGAATAGGATAATATATGCAAACCCACTGGCACAGGGAGGAAGAGAGGAGGAATATACTAAACTTGTAAACACCTCAAGATATCTAAATGATGACGGGGACCTGGCTAAAGGGCATGTTTGTCAACTGTGAAGTCCAAAAGAATGGCATTTGAGCAATTTAGAAGTAGATGGATAAAGGAAGCGTGGGAGAGATTCCTTTAACTCAAGGAGGGCACCTGTAGACCACCTGTGGCCCCAAGCCTTGAGTTACCTTCCTGGCTGGTACCCTTATGGCTGGATACGGATGCAGATATTCTGGTCAATGGGCTGCTGTAAACAGCAATTATTATTCTCTCCCTTTCCAGCAATATATATATATATATATAGATATATTATATATATATATATATATAAAAAATTATTATATTATTATATTTATTATTATTTATATAATATATATATATACACCATTATATCCTTGGAGAAATGGAGGCGTGCAGGAACCCTGTGGAAGTATTCCCTGCAGTTGGATTATGGGCTGTGTTTACGTGCTTGGCAATGCTTTGGAAATCTCCTGATTTTCAAGTTGAATGTCCATAGACATGCTCTTGTTGTGTCTTCAAGTCATTTTTGGTTTATGTCAACCAATGCAACCAAGCACAGGGCTTTCTTCACATAATTTGTTCAGATGAGGCTTTTCCTGGCCTTCCTCTGAGGCGGAGAATGTGGCTTG